>NC_092341.1:309554772-309865909 GCF_046630445.1 Rutidosis leptorrhynchoides
GATCTATCAACAGGATTCGCGTTTACAATACCACATGTAAATAGTAGTTACCAAGCTACAGGGAAGTATGCCAGTGGTACAACTCAATGTAGAATATATTTTTAAGTACTTGTGTCTATTTCGTAAACATTTATAAAAACAGCGCATGTATTCTCAGCCCAAAAATATATATTGCAAAAGCAATTAAAAAGGGAGCAAATGAAACTCACCTAATGTATTTTGTAGTAAAAATACATATAACAATATTGAACAATACAGAGTTGGCCTCGGATTCATGAACCTATATCATTTGTATATTTATTAATATACACATCGTAATCGAATAAATTTACATATATATATAATTTACTATTTATATAATTTTTATGTTAATAACATATATATGTCTCATATATTCATTTTGTATATAGAATATAAATTTTATTATGTTATAAGTATTAAATATATCTTTATATATCATTTGTTTACTAAGATAGTTATCATAGTAAAACTTAATTAATATTTTGTAATGATAGTATTATTAGTATTAATGTTGATAATAACAATAATAAGTATAATATTTATGTTAGTATAGTAGTAATAATAATAATAATAATAATAATAATAATAATAATAATAATAATAATAATAATAATAATAATAATAACAATAATAATAATAATAATAATAATAATAATAATAATAATAATAATAATAATAATAATAATAATAATAATAATAATAATAATAATAATAATAATAATAATAATATCAAATTATACCTTAGAAGCAAAAAAATAAACTTGACTGGTAGGGGACTTGAACTCGCGACCTCCCGCTCACACAACCACACCCTAACCATTGCCTCAAATCTGTCTTTCTGTTTATATTTCGTATTCTATATCTGTTTATTCGGTTTATTACAGCCCATCATCATGATCATCTTTATCTAATCATCATTATTTTACCATCCCATAATCATAATCATAACCAACATTCTCGTCATTTTAATAGCAATCCTGAGCCGATTCTAGGCCCAACAAAAATAGGAATACAGCCCAATAGAAAAATCATTTGGTTCTCGATTCAATTACAGTTTCACAGCCCAAAAATATAAGTCCAATAGCATGTTAAGATCCATTACGGTTTGTGATGGTGTCGATTAAACCACAGCAACAGAAGGGATTTACTTAGTTTGTAACGTGAAAAGGAAATCACAGGTGGGGCCTTCGGTGGAAGGTAGGGTTCGATCAAAGAGTAAAACAAAAGGAAAAAGGTAAGTGCGGCAGTCTCCATTGTGACCCCCCTCCTCTTCCTTTCAACATCATCATCGTTCACTTTATCTTCCCCACAACATCTCACATCACTAAGCATTATCACGTTCATCATTGTTATCATTATATTTATAATAGGTGTAGAACGGAAGGACAAAGACACGTAACAGCAGCCTTCACGTCAGAAATCGAAACAGAAATCGATACCTACGTGAATCGTGTACGTAATGTTTTTGAAAAATTACATAGAACGTGAACCAGGTTAAACGATACTCGTATTCTTTCGATAAAGGTACTGTCACATCATCTTCATACTTGCAGGTGGATGGTTATGGATGCGTTTATGAGCAAAACAGAAAGAAAGAACTCGAGCAGCTTATCAATATGGGTTTCGGTTCTGGGTCTGATCGAGTAATAGGTGGGTTTGTGACTGCACACAGGAACGGGAATCAAACGTAGCTGCAACAGCAACGAATAAGAAGAAAAAAAAATAACAATATGATGGCGATTTAAGGTGATTGTTTGGGTTTCCTGCGGTGGCGGTGATTATAAACATAAACAGGAAATGGGTATCAGAAGAACAAGACAGGAAGATTAGAATTATATAACAAAGATTAAGTGGGTTTTGTGTTTAGTCGATCAAGAAACATAAGTAAGTAGCAGGTTAATAAGGTGATGGTTGTAAGTGATAGTTCTTAGGTTCGAATAGAAACAGAATATAGCGGTAGCGTAACAGTAGAATTGGGTGGTGTGTAGTGATTCGATGGTTGGGTGGTTTAAGGTGGTTAGATGGTAAATGGAAACAGAAACAGATACATGCTTTTGTGTTGATGGGTGTGTAAGGTGGTGGTGGAAGGTGTTAGTTTGAGTTTGAACAAGGTGATGAAATGTGGTGATCATGGTGAGGGTTGAGGATGGTGAACGGTGATGGTGATGGAGAAGGGTTCGGTTGTCACAGGAGGAAGAAAGAGATGAAGGATGGTGGATACTTGGTGATATCACATATCTATATGTATATGATGCAGAGATAGATAGATAGATATATATATATATATATATATATATATATATATATATATATATATATATATGTATAAGAATCAAATAGATAGATGGATACATACAATAACATACAAATACAGTAAAACAAAGTTAGGATTTAAATCCCGTGACATTCAACAGGAAAGAAAGAAAGATAGGTTGTGGATACTTGTGTTTTTAGATCACATGTATATGTATATATGATTGAGAGATAGATATTTTTATCGAGCATAAAGGTGAAAGGAACATTCAACTGAATTTGTGTCCATTGGCAATTGATTGAGTAATATTCGGATACAGGAATCAATCAAGAGAACAAATTAAAAAAATAGGAAAGGACTGGATATAGATTTGTTCAATAATTTGATCCTATATATTACATTTACTTTTAGTATTAATATATATTAATAATAATAATGCAACAAAAAAAAATAATATTTAATAATAATGTTAATTAAAAAAAATATTAATAAACATACTACTAATAGAAATAATAATGATTATAAATATAGTCGTAATATTAATAATATAACAAATTGCATGTATCAACTATTCATATATATATATTCATATACATATATCTATTTACAATTATTTGTTCGTGAATCGTTGGGGATGGTCGAAGGTCAATTGAATAAATGAAACAATTCGAATTTTTGAGACTCAACCTAATAGACTTTTCTTATCGTGTCAAAAATATTACATCGTATCGAGAGTTTGGTTTAAAATTAGTCAAAATTTTCCGGGTCGTGACAGTATATACGTCTCAGGCTAGATCACAACTCAAAGTATATATATTTTTGGAATCAACCTCAACCCTGTATAGCTAACTCCAACATTACTGCATATAGAGTGTCTATGGTTGTTCCAAATAATATATATACATGGGTCGATATGATATGTCAAAACATTTGCATACGTGTCTATGGTATCCCAAGATTACATAATATATTAGAATACATGTATAATACAATATAAGTTAGCTAGGATATGATTTGTATAGATTTGTTAAACATTTCCCGTAGCTAAAAAGATCAAAAATATCCAATCTTTTTTTACCCATAACTTCTTCATTTTAAATCCATTTTGAGTGAATCAAATTGCTATGGTTTCATATTGAACTCTAGTTTAAAAATCCAAACAGAAAAAGTATAGGTTTATAGTCGAAAATTTAAGTTACATGTCAATTACTAAAGAGGTAGTCATTTCCGTCGAAAGAACGACATCTTGATGACCATTTTGAAAAACATACTTTCACTTTGAGTTTAACCAAGATTTTTGGATATAGTTTCATGTTCATATGAAAAATTATTTTCCCAGAAGAAAAATTTTTAAATCAAAGTTTATCATAGTTTTTAATTATCCAAACCAAAACAGCCCCCGGTTTCACTACGACGGCGTATATCCGATTTTATGGTGTTCATCGTGTTTTCAGGTTTTAAATCATTAAGTTAGCATATCATATAGATATAGAACATGTGTTTAGTTGATTTAAAAAGTCAAGTTAGAAGGATTAACTTTTGTTTGCGAACAAGTTTAGAATTAACTAAACTATGTTCTAGTGATTACAAGTTTAAACCTTCGAATAAGATAGCTTTATATGTATGAATCGAATGATGTTATGAACATCATTACTACCTCAAGTTTTCTGGATAAAACTACTGGAAATGAGAAAAATGGATCTAGCTTCAAAGGATCCTTGGATGGCTTGAAAGTTCTTGAAGCAGAATCATGACACGAAAACAGTTTAAGTAAGATTTTCACTCGAAATAAGATTGTTATAGTTGTAGAAATTGAATCAAAGTTTGAATATGAATATTACCTTGAATTAGAAAGATAACCTACTGTAAATAACAAAGGTTCCTTGATCTTAGAGGATTACTTCGAATGGATTAGAAAGCTTGAAAGTAAACTTGCAAACTTGGTAGTATTCTTGATTTTTATGAAACTATACTTATGGAATTTATGAAGAACACTTAGAACTTGAAGATGGAACTTGAGAGAGATCAATTAGATGAAGAAAATTGAAGAATGAAAGTGTTTGTAGGTATTTTTGGTCGTTGGTATATGGATTAGATATAAAGGATATGTAATTTTGTTTTCATGTAAATAAGTCATGAATGATTACTAATATTTTTGTAATTTTATGAGATATTTCATGCTAGTTGCCAAATGATGGTTCCTACATGTGTTAGGTTACTCACATGGGCTGCTAAGAGCTGATCATTGGAGTGTATATACCAATAGTACATACATCTAAAAGCTGTGTATTGTACGAGTACAAATAAGGGTGCATACGAGTAGAATTGTTGATGAAACTGAACTAGGATGTAATTGTAAGCATTTTTGTTAAGTAGAAGTACTTTGATATGTGTCTTGAAGTCTTTCAAAAGTGTAAGAATACATATCAAAACACAACATGTATATACATTCTAATGGAGTCGTTAAGTCTTCGTTAGTCGTTACATGTAAGTGTTGTTTTGAAACCTTTAAGTTAACGATCTCAATTAATGTTGTTAACCCAATGTTTATTATATCAAATGAGATGTTAAATTATTATATTATCATAATATTATTATGTATGAATATCTTTTAATATGATATATACATTAAAATATCGTTACAACGATAATCGTTACGTATAAGTCTCGTTTCGTAATTCTTGAGTTAGTAGTCTTGTTTTTACATATGTAATTCATTGTTAACACACTTAATGATATATTTAAATATCATTTTATCATGTTAAATATAGTGTATCAATATCTTAATATGATACATATGTATTTAGTAGACGTTATCATAACGATAATCGTTATATATATCATTTCGAGTTTCTTAACTTAGTAATCTCATTTCTTATGTATATCACACATTTGTTAATATATTTAGTGAGATACTTACTCAACATAATCTTATGTCAACCATATATATATATATATGTCTATATATACCACAACATGTAGTTTTTACAATTTTGTAACGTTCGTGAATCGTCGGTCAACTTGGGTGATCAATTGTCTATATGAAACTTATTTCATTTAATCAAGTCTTAACAAGTTTGATTGCTTAACACATTGGAAACATTTAGTCATGTAAATATCAATCTCAAATAATATATATATATATAAACATGGAAAAGTTCGGGTCACTACACTTGACCTCTATATGATACATTTTACAAACATTGCATTCGTTTTTAAAAGACAAACTTTCATTACATCGAAAGTTGACGGCATGCATACCATTTCATAATATATTTAACTGTAATTGACTTAGTAATAATCTTGATGAACTCGACGACTCGAATGCAACGTCTTTTGAAATATGTCATGAATGACTCCAAGTAATATCTCTAATATGAGCAAATGCACAACGGAAGATTTCTTTCATACCTGAGAATAAACATGATTTAAAGTGTCAACCAAAAGGTTGGTGAGTTTCATTACTCCCTTTTTAAATGTTTTTGCAATATATATTTTTGGGACTGAGAATACATGCGCTTTTATAAATGTTTTACGAAATAGACATAAGTAATCGAAACTACATTATATGGTTGAACGATCGAAGCCGAATATGCCCCTTTTGCTTGGTAGCCTAAGAATTAGTAAACCGATCTACTAATTGACGCGAATCCTAAAGATAGATCTATTGGGCCTAACAAACCCCATCCGTTGTAGCGGATGCTTTAGTACTTCGAGTTTTTATATCATGTCTGATGGATGTCCCGAAATGATGGGGATATTCTTATATGCATCTTGTTAATGTCGGTTACCAGGTGTTCAATCCATATGAATGATTTTTGTCAATTACGATTATATGTGTTAATATATATATATATATATATATATATATATATATATATATATATATATATATATATAAATGATATAGATTCATGAATCCGAGGCCAACCCTGCATTGTTCAGTATCGTCGTATGAATACTTTTACTACAAAATACAGTATTGTGAGTTTCATTACTCCCTTTTTAAATGCTTTTGCAATATATATTTTTGGAACTGAGAATACATGCGCTTTTATAAATGTTTTACGAAATAGACACAAGTAATCGAAACTACATTATATGGTTGAATGATCGAAGCCGAATATGCCCCTTTTGCTTGGTAGCCTAAGAATTAGTAAACCGATCTACTAATTGACGCGAATCCTAAAGATAGATCTATTGGGCCTGACAAACCCCATCCATTGTAGCGGATGCTTTAGTACTTCGAGTTTTTATATCATGTCCGATGGATGTCCCGGAATGATGGGGATATTCTTATATGCATCTTGTTAATGTCGGTTACCAGGTGTTCAATCCGTATGAATGATTTTTGTCTCTATGCATGGGACGTTTATTTATGAGAAATGGAAATGAAATTCTTGTGGTCTATTAAAATGATAAAAATGATCGATTATGATAAACTAATGAACTCACCAACCTTTTGGTTGACACTTTAAAGCATGTTTATTCTCAGGTATGAAAGAAATCTTCAGCTGTGCATTTGCTCATTTTAAAGATATTACTTGGAATCATTCATGGCATATTTCAAAAGACGTTGCATTCAAGTCGTTGAGTTCGGTAAAGATTATGATTAAGTAAATGACAGTTTAGATCATTTATGGTTGGATATTATGAAATGGTATGCATGCTTGTCAACTTTCGATGAAATGAAAGTTTGTCTTTTTAAAAAAGAATGCAATGTTTGTAAAATGTATCATATAGAGGTCAAGTACCTCGCGATGTAATCATATGTTATTGTATTCGTTCTTATGGATTAGGACGAGTCTTTACACCAACATCAGAAAAACCCCCACAACAAAGACCCCAACAACAAACAACTGTGAGAGGTGGTGCAAGTGGTGGTGCTAGAGGTGGTGCAAGTGGATCTGGTAGAGGTGGTTCAAGTGGATCTAATAGAGGTGGAAGAGGTGGTAGGGGTGGTGCTAGTGGATCTACTAGAGGTGGTAGAGGTGGCAGGGGTGGTGCAAGTGTATCTACTAGAGGTGGTAGAGGTGGTAGAGGTGGCAGGGGTGGTGCAAGGGGTGCTGGTAGAGGTGGTAGGGGTGGTAGAGGTGGTAATTGTGTATCTGGAGTTGAAGAAACTGCACAAGCAACTGGAGTTGAAGAAGCTGCACAAGAAACTGCTGCAAATGAATCTGGAGTTGAACAAACTGCAAATGAAACTGGAGTTGTACAAGAAACTGCACAAGAAACCGCTAAAAAGCCAACTTTGAAAAGAACAAGAAAGCCAAGTGAAAGAATTTTCAACATGAAGAAAGCATTCAAATATGATAAAGATGAGACAGGTTCAAGTGTGGATAGGCCTTTTACTTTGCAAGAATGAAAGAATCCTATGCTGCTTTTGGTTTGATGTTAGAAATTTGCTTTTGGTTTTGTAATTTAATGCATTTTGTAGCATGTGACTACTGCTTTTGATGTTTGTAAGTTAGTAGGATTGATGTAGTCTATGTATGTTGGTCAATAGTGGTCACAACTTTTGATGTAAACTTTTGTGTAAACTAATGTCAACCAATGCATTATTGTCTTAACTTGATGCCAACTTGTGATTTTGTGCTTTTGTACATGTATGTAAAAGACAACACAACCAAAAGTAGGTTCCAAAAGTACTACAAAATAAGTTGTAACCAAGATACATCAGATAGAACATGAATCAACTACCAAAATAAGTTGTAACCAAGCATTAGTACATTTTGAACCAAAAAGAAAACAACAAGAATACAAGAAATAAACATCTTTTATAGAAATTCATGTTTTCTGTTGTCATCTTCAACTCCAACTGCATATTCTTCACTTCAATTTCACATTGTTCAACTCTCAGTCTGTCTAACAACGAATTGATACACTGTTTTTGATCTTCAGATAAATGCAAGTGTATTTCATACAACACCATTTTGTACCACTCATTGTTGATTTCAGGATCCAACCAGATAAATGATCGACATTTCCTGCCAGAAAACTGAATACGATAGTAACAATCAAATTAAGCCATACAATCGAATTAGGGTTTATCAATTGTATAAAAAAAAATCAAAACTTGATTAAAATTGTACTTACAGATGAATCCGGGCAAACCAAAAATCTCCTTGTAGGGTTGGTTTTGGTAAAAGAAATTCTTTCCTTCATGACTAGGCCACAACCACATAAGCTTGACGGATTAGGGTCAGTGGGAATTGGAGATGAAGAAGAAGACATCTTAACTTATCAATCGCTCCTATTTTTGAGAATTAAAGACGGTGAAATCGAATTAGGGTTTATATGAAAGGATATATCGAATCTGAGATAAAAGGGCTATAAATACCACGTAATTTACTGTTCCCGGTTAACAAGTTAATTTCGTTTATAATAACACGTTTCTTTAAAGTATAAAGGCTATAATGGTAATTATTTGGGTACATGGACTACATCGGGACAAAAAAGAAAGTATATGATCCTTCAGTAGCCTTAATTCAATATAATACGTACAATATATAAGGCACAAAGTACAAACTAATTAATAGTGGGTCCCATAACTTTTCCGTCAATTGATCGTCGTAGTAGTAACTCACAGATGCTTTAACTAGTGGCTACCTATCATTGTTAATGGGTGGCAAGCTTTCACGTGTTGGGTAACGATCGATAATAACCGGCCATACAAATTATACATTTAATTTTCATAACATAACATGTGTTTAATTGTAAATTAACAAATTATGTTTTATTCTCGATAAATATAAATATTACACGTTCTGGTAGTTTATATATAGAAAATTTCTAATGACAACCCTAAGGGTTGTCTTTAAGAAATTAGAACATGCTTAGTTTATTTGTACATTAAAATTAACCACCCACCCCATGAAAATAACCACCACTAACAATCAAATAATATTACTCTTTTATGCATCAATTACTTCTTAAGGGTTGTCATTAGAAAACTTCTTATATATATGTCATGGTATATTTATTTTTGTTAATTACTTCTATGTTTTCATTACATATTTGAAAATATTACTCCGTATAACACTTTATAAATATTCATAAATATTCGATAGATATCCATTAATCCGCTTAATTGATTGGATATGGATATTGATGGATGAACTAAAATTAAATGGTTATGGACGAACAAAAATTAAATAGATATAAATATTAATATACACTCATCTAATCCATATCCAATTCATTTCTATTTTAAGATGTAGTCAGCAAAATTCTTTATTTGTTTACTACTAACCATTTGTTCACGATACATGTAGGCACAATGTGACAAACTATAATAGTTTAGTAAAAGAGATGGATATCAACACTACAATTCATGATTTTCCTACTATGGATGCAATTATTATTTTCCTAGATAGTTTTGATGTTTTTTCATCCGTGTCAAGAAAACGGAGAAACAAGTACGCACGCCAATTACATATAAGTCGATCTTTTCCCATCAGCACTAAAAACCGGTGCTTTATATATAGTTCATGAATAAAAATAGACCGGAAAGAGACCATTTCTACTAGAACACGTTTTACTATATAGATAGATGTTGCAAGCTAATAAGAGTAAGACAGACTGTAGATTGTTTAGTCTATACTTGAATCCCATCACTAATAACTAATAACTTATAATGAAATCACACATCTATACCTCTATATATCGCCACAAATCCAAAATCTTACGCATATTCTAAGGTACAATGATGGAAAACATCATCTAAACTACATCACCCCATAGAGGGATGCTACACATACCTTTTTACAAAGAATTGCAAATCTAACACAAGGATAATAATGGTTACGGATGGAGCACGCTTCATTTCAACTGGTTAACCTTCATAAATCCCTTGCCCGTCCGTCAAGAGGTCACACCCATCGGCCAAAAATGTAATGCTTTTAGCTAGTTGTAGATTCGTACCGGTTTTTCAAAAGTGTGTCGGTTCTGCATTAAACAATAGACAGTCACTAGGTACTCGATGACTTCTTAAAGATGTATTCATTTAAAAAGGTAAAAGGTAGAAGGCTTTCCCTGTTCGGGCTACCGGGAGGACAAGGAATCCTATCCCCATACTCTAAAGTACACAGCCCAGCAGGATTACTCCCTGAATTCGAACTTGAGACCTCTAACAAGGAACTCAGGGCCCCAATCACTGGGCTATTTTGTAAAGATGTGTTAATTTACATTTAGATTAACATGTAGGGAGGACTCATTTGGCACTTGTAAATGTGAACTTTTTTACAGGATTGGAATTTATCCATTATTATAATAATGGTAAATGGTAATTACAAGATTTAATTTACCTGATTTGCAGCATATGACCGTTTGGAGGTATTGTCAGAATGCTCTAATCCCAAGTACTGTTCCCAAGCACCATAAACATCTCTTCTCTGATGAAAAGGCGCCATCAAGATGCAGTTAAAACATGGAAATAGAATATATATACATATACTATCTCTAATAATGATTTAAAAAAAAAAAAAAAAAATTGAGGGATTTGTTAACCTGAAAACGGGTAGAGACGACATCAGAATCCTGAAGGTACGTAGGACGACCCAAAGAGAGAAATGCAAACTTCCACTGATACATTATGGTTTTAGATGTAAGAAAATGGAACTAAAAAGCAAAACAAAGTTTTTGGTTTGAGAATAAGTTTCATGGTAGACACTAAAAAGATGAACGCACCTTTGAAAATTCCTCATCTGGAACCTGTAGTTTCTTTTGTATGCGTACTTTAACTTCAGCTAATGTTTCACCCTCTCGAATGACCAGGAAAAACGGTTCCCCAAAGTTCTGAACTTGCTGTAAGACAAGATTATATCAATGTAAATATCAAATTTTACATATAATTAATAATTAATTAATGTGTTAAATACTATTCTAATAGCTATATTATTACAACAATAAATAATGTAGACTCTTCTCTATAGTAGTGTATGATTTATGAGGTTTCATACTCTTTGAACACTTTATTATATAACTTTTAAGTTTCAACCGTTCATCCATTTACAATATAGCTATATTTCTATGTTGACCTATTAGACCCATTGAAAAAATATAAACTTCAACAAATCTACTCATAATTGGTCAAAATTGCACAAGCTACCAAGCTCTGATTGAAACGATTACATACCGCCTGATTCTGAGATGCGTCTTTTGTAAAATGATATACATGAATTAGACGATCTTGAGGACCCAAGTCCTTTTCCTCTTCGGGAATCTGTAACGAAGCCAAACTCAAACACCATAAAATAAAATGGAAATTAACAATTTGGAATTAATATATAAACATCTAAAGCATACCTCTTCGGCACGTAAAGTCCAGTACTGATCATTGATGTTTTCAATTTTCTCATTGAGAGGGAAAATCTGCAGATAATGAGAATGATGCCAAAATTACTTGTATTGGGACTACCAAATTTTTTAAACATTAGGTTAACACACTTAAAAATTGTATGACAGAAAATAAGCATGCCATACTGATAGGAAGAACAAAATTTGATTTTCAGCATATCGTTTACAGAGATCTACAATTTGTTAGATAAATAAGATGATTAATAACATTTAATACCTTGTATATCTTGTGGTAAAAAACCTCAAGCAATCGAAGTTCTGCATCTTTATGAGATAACTCAACCTGTTTGTAATACATTGATGAGTCCAGTATAAAGATGGCAAAATGATAAGCGTATAGGTTTTTAACATGCAGTCTGACATTAGATATGACAATAGAACACCTGAAATCTATTACTCTAGTAGGAATTGGTAAATGTGGCAAATTGGACCATTCACTTATGAAGGGTCAACTCTAGAAATGTTTGACTCTTTTAAGAGAAAAATGGACTAAACTCGGCATATTTATCTAAAGGGAAATGGGTCAAAAGTGAAGGACAAAATAATATAAAGAAACTAGTCATTTAAATTGATATGCTTACCTTCGTCTTAAGGTCATTGATCACATCCCCCACAGTGCTTTGTTTTGGCAATCTGATGGTATGTATGACTACCTAACAATAATTAAAAAGAATACATCAAGAAAAATGATAAAGCCAAACATAAAACAGAAAAAGTGAGAGCTATCAGTCAGCACTTACTTCATCTTTTGTTGCATGATGAAAAGCAACCTTCAGTGTTTTCAGGCCTTGTAGTTCAGGAAGAGGAATATCCAGTACTTCATAATACAAAATGTCCGAACTCTGCAACAAAAAATCATAATAATAAGCAAATAATTATGAGTGTTAGACACAATCTAACATGAATATGACAGAATTTATCACTGTAACAATAATTTGAAGATAGTATGCTTGATTAATGAGATGCCTCGACCTCGAGAATAAATCGGGAAACCCATTGCAATTTGTATAGTTGACAAATTGGCCAGGTAGATCATATTACGTAGCATATGAGAATGAGTAATTATAGTAAGGGTAAGTCAAGTCAGGTCAATATAACCAGATAAAACTGTGTCCATACGTTTTATTTTCAATATATTGTGTGTATATCATCATTACGGAAACATATTGTTGCAATAATAATAAAAACTATGAATAAAATAATTTAATAGGTCTTATGCATTTTAGTAAACTTTAGAAGACTTATGACCTTTTGGAGAAAAACACGTTTTAAATCAACTAATCATGAGTAAATGGATCAAAATAGCCGCCTCCAGTACTTTATAATGCTCCAGGTATTATGAGTTTAGTGGAATATAAAAACAGAGCTCAAGAATTTTCGAAAAACGTTTTGTAACAGGACAGATAGGTTTGCTACTTGGACAAAAAAAAAAAAAAAAAAAAAACATTTATTACTAGCGAGAATGTGAAAAAAAAAAAAAAAAAAAAAAAAAAAAAAAACTAATACATCTTTGTAAAATTCAAACAAGGTTTTTATCAATAGGTGGCATAAAAAACATCTCAAATGACAAATAACCTGATTGTAGTGGGCCAGCATGTCTGACAGATGTTCCACTCCTCGATATTTAATTGGTTGGGGTTTAGGTTGCTGGGAATAACAATTATGAGATGTAAGCCTGATTTTAGATGGATCATCTAAGTTCAGATGGGAAGCAACTCGTTCAACTACATCATCATAATTGTTAAGTTTTGACCTGTAATGCAAAATAGTCAGATCAGACTAATAAATGATACAAGATAAATGATTACAGTTTTTCGGGAACTCACAACTCCAATGAGAATTCATCCTCCTTGGGTTTCTCTAATGAACGAAAGCGCACAACCTATGTCATTTAGTAACAAAAATCAATATGAGAAATCATGAAAGATGGTTGTTCTGTACATTACACCATCAGTTTGGTATAAATGTCACAATATATCAGAACATTGGAGTATACCTGACGGTTATGAACATACTCCAGAAAAGAAGGAACATCGGGATATCGACATTTTACAGTTCCAAGTGGAAGAGGTTTCTGAAAGCAAACGATGTCCCCATCTTCAAGCTATAAAACCGGCAAAAAAACCAAAACATAAAAAATTACTCACTTAAAAGTCTAATCATATAAAGAAACTGTTATGAGAGGAATGGAAATAGAAATGGAAATATACCTGACTAGCTCGAAATGTGAGCTTCTTATCAATATGTTCACACATAACAGTAGGTTCAAATTTTATTTCCTAAAAAATAAGAAATAGAAAAATATCTTAATGATTCATAACAGGGCATAACATCAAAACAAAATAAATAAAGGCTAAAATACTGACCTCGAAGAGTTCTATCTCTTCATCAGGCGCAAAGCCAGCCAGTTCATTTAGCTTTGCAAGTATTTCAGTTGGTTTTCCAGTTCCTTTCACAAAAAGTCGCCCAACATACCTAACACGATACGATAACAGAAAACATTAAAACAGGTATTACATGACAAAAACTATAACCTACAAAACAGCAGCCCACAAATTATATAAGCAACAGCATAATATCGATATAGATATGTGTGTGTGTGTGAGAGAGAGAGAGAGAGAGAGAGAGAGAGAGAGAGAGAGAGGGTGGCTACCGAATCTCCTCTTTTACAGGGTCATAAAGCTTGAAGAAAAGTAGAATTTCCTCCTTCGTTTTTGCAGGTGGCAGAACAGGCTTTGAATCCTACAACAATAAGAGAGGTAGTGAAGTTAATAAGATACAATTGTGAACATAATAAAACAATAAGGTATAGAGTTGAAACTTGAAAAAATATAAACATGAACTCATGTTTTATATCAACCACCTGTCCAAGTTCTATCTCCAGAAACAGCTTAAGTTCAGCATTGTTAGCCTTATTTGACACTTCTCTCAAATGTCCAACCTAAAAACACAACAAATTAACATAATGATCACCAAACTAACCCAAAGAGCGTACTAGGTAGCTGAAGTGTAAACCTTAAAGTGAAACCGTTAGTTAATTCAACAGAAAATTGCATAAAGAGGAGACAAACTTTGGGCTGTCTTTTTATCAAGGTATTGCAGTGTGTATAAGCCCACAAAAAAACTCAAACTATCAAAATGAGTTCAGCTGAAGTAATTTTCATAATGGACGGTTTAAATATGTTTCAAGTTACTGACACATCAGCAACCACTTCTATCATTTTTACCAAGTGGATTACCTCGCATCAAACAAAATTTGTTACCTTTTCGAACACTTACCCCTTCATTTGAACACTAAAGTAGTGAAACTAAATAACTATATCCATTAATATACTAATAATATACTAGTGTTCAGTTTCATCCATTAACTCAAAGCAGTTAGATAATTCCAGACTTCACATGCTGTATAAAAAATACTAGTACGTACAGATTGAGCTTCTTCTAGAGGAGTTAACGGACGATTTGGGCGGTAAGTATGATTTTGGCGCTTTGCCCAAAGCCAGAAACGCTGATATTTCACTGGTATACCCAACTCTTTGGTTACTTCCTCCTGAAAAGTAAGACTTAGAAGTTACTTTATATAAGATTTATTTAATACATACACAATATAAAAGTCTACAATAAAAAACCTAGATGTCAGGAATTACCTTGAAAATGGCAAAAGAAGTTTGCTTTTGGATACGGAAACAACGAACTTTATCATGATCCACTAGATCAAAAGATATATTTTTTCCTATCTGTTCATGAAGATTCTCATCTCGAGCAACCTACTCACACAGGTTAAATGAGTAAGACAAAAGAATATAAAAATCAATACGATAAACGTGTCATGTAAAGTCGTAACCTTTATAATAGTATACAAATGTGCCTCAGCTTTCTCCTTCCTTTTTAGCTCCTTCTCTTCTTGTTCTTTCTTTAATCTAATCTGCATTATAAATGAGGATGTCAATAAACTGTTTGTTGGGAACCTTTAAAGAATTAATTACAAAAAATTACTTATGTTAACAAACACTATATTACAAAATGATATTAATTAGAATTTTTACTATGAAAACAAGTTGGGAGGTTTTATGCACCAAAAGTACACTTTAGAGGCACTTTCTGCCTATTCAAGCATTTGAGTTATTCTCCTTTTAGCTATTTATGATCTGACCCATTTCAGATGAGACACAACCAATGTCAACCCAAAAAACTAAATGCATTGAAACTACCACCTACATACTATAAAATAATCCAATCAAAAAATCAAAAAACTTACTCTCAAATGCTCAGCAACATCCTTCTCATCCACATTACAGATTACTTTCTCCTTGTCACTTTCACGTATATACACAAGCATATATGCATTTGAGTACTTGGTAAATTTGAATGGAGAGTTATTGAACCCAGGATTTACTTGAGGTAACTGTTGCACAAAAGTACAATAGTTATTAAATGTCAAAAGCAACTCAATTACATCTACATGTTTCACATTTAACCTTTTGAATGCAATTATCAATTATTATTATTAATGCATCATGAAAAACATGTATCACATCAAATAGCCCATACCAATCTCCAAACTTCGAATGCAAACTTTAAGATATATTTTTGAGATTTAATTCATAAACAGATGAATAAAACAACAAACATTCACAAAGGCCACACCACCAATTATATACAACCACATTATATACACTTTGTCTCAGATGAGACATGAACCCACAACCGCTTAGGTGACGGGATCACCACATACTGTTAGTCCAAAGACCATTTATCACATAAAATAACATGTTAATATTAACTTTTTGTGAACATGTGTATTAAAACAATAAGATTCATTTTATATTTTTTGAGAAAATTTAGAGTAGAATAATAGTTAATGTTCAATCACCTCTTCCTCGCCACCATATTGCTCATCCAGGGCTCTCTTCATCTCTTCTTTGGTTACACGCTCATCGTCAAATTTCAGCCTAAAAAACTCAAAGCATTTAATAAAATGGGAGCAATGCATTTGAAGGTAATTTCAGATCAATAACCAGTATGCAGCGAAAAACAACAGAATTATCACATCTAATTAGTAACCATTCTGTACCATTGATCAGAGAGTGTTGGCCGGATATAAGCATAATAATGTCCACCATGTACCCCACCACTATGAACCAATACACTACAAAAAAATAGCATTAAACCTGTCTTAGAAGGATATATTCATATCTACCACAACATTTTAATCAGCCTCAACAAGGATGAACATTATTCTTTAGTGAGCATTCAAGTTTTTCTAATAATAAGGTAAAGTTAAACCCTGAATTTTATGTGGGACTAATATATTACAACTAAGAATTTCAAGGTAAAGATTTGATGTTATTGTTACCTGTGAAGAGTATAGAGATTGCGAACACTTCTGTCTGCTTGAGGCGATAAATACTTCCGGTTTTCTCTATCAAGATCAAGTTGCAACGGAAACTCATAGCGATCGTTTATCTGTAGAATTAGATAAGTTCACAAACAAAAAGAAAACGGAAAATCAATCACGACTGCTGCTTTAGCAAATAGCTTTCTGGTAGCAAGGTATCATTTTAACGGTATACAAAACTAAACTAAACTATAACATGGTTCACTGCCAACTTCAAATAATCAAAGGACTGAAAGAAAGTTTAGTTGTGCAGACCCTTTGAACTTAATTATTACTCCTACGAAGTAAGAAAATGAGTATAAAATTATAGTGCTATGACTTCATCATACCATTTACACAATATGACATTTTCTAATAAGAAAGCATCACACAGAAATCAACCAATGAAACAGAAAGAAAAAAACTATAGAGACGTCCAGTAAAATTACAAGAAAGCCAGAAAACATTATTTATGAAACATGCATTTGGCCATTACCTGTAGTTGCAAAGATAATTATACTACTATTACGATTTAATGTACCATGATTCAATATATAAATGTGTACATTCAGATCTTTAAAGATCCAGAAATTCGAATCAAACTCCACGTCATGTGTGTCTATTTAGATAAAGTTATAGCAACTGCTAAGGCTAAGATAGAATTTAGCATTATATCCCTTTCTTTTTAGATAGTTTGGTACAAGGAAAGAGAATGTGCACTAGGCACTAGCTGAAGTTATAAATTTTAACACATTTATTTATGAAGCTATTTCCCTTCTTTTTACATAACATATTTAATTTAACACTCATAATTATTTATAAATTTTAACAAATGTGAATCTGATGAAAACTCTTGTAGTTCTCACTGATTGACCTTCTCCTGAGGTGTTCATAGTTTCCATAGGTCCTTTTTAAAGTTATAGTTTTACTGATCATGTAAGTTAACTGGAAAAAATAGTGATCCCCCGAAGGAGCATTAAACATGCTAAATGTGTCATATCTGCATGATATATGTATAGAGTGGCATTGCCTAAAGAGTGAAGACAATAATAAAAAGATAATGACTCTTGAAAACCTAACGAGTGTACAAAAGGGAACATGCATAGTGTACAATAAAGTAGTTGTTCTGCAGGTTAATTGCAACTAACCTTCACCATTGTATCTCGCATGAAATCATATTCAAAACGTTTTAGTTGGAGCTGAAGAACAGGGGGGAAATCAATAAACAAAACACCCTTTCTTGCATCCTGAAAGTCCATTACAGGATTGGTGTGTGAGAAATCAAAAACTACAAACACATTAAACTCAAAGAAAGCAAACACAATGCCAACACACATTAAGATAATGAGAGAACTTGACAACTATTTCAAGTTAATAATCAATCATCGTATCATTATTGTACTACCCCCAACTAGCATGATATCGCGACCTTATCAGTAAATGACTGAAGGTGGCAATTTGACACATATATATAATACTAGGTTAATTTGGAATGAAATTTATCAGACCCAAATGCATAAAATCCAACAACTTGGCTACACATGAAATACGTCAAAAGTTTCCCAGTGTGCTCTGAAGACCACAATCTCCTATCACATTAGTATTATTGTGATATTGTGATGAAATAACTTGCTTTTGCAATCAGTTATAGTTAATGTAGTTATTTAATGAAGGACAATGAGAAGAAATGTTAATTGGTTAATAATGGAACAAAAAGTGTTCATTGGTCACTCTGACACCCCTGTCGTGGCAAGTATAGATAAATAATACCCGTTTTGACCCGTTACACAACCCTCCCAATTTAACATCTCTACCTTCCACAGGGTTACAGTGAACTTATCATGAAATTACAATAGATTCTCTTAGTGTTTACATTATTTATAATGCCTAATCTTGAGATTATTCAACCAGTGACTTCTTAACGAGAATCTTAATAAGGTTCCAAAAAATAATAATGCATTCATCCAACCTGTAACCCATGTTGTTCAGCATGATACTTATTATCACCTTCAAGTCTTTCCACTTCCACATACTTGTCAAATGAGGCATAGACATCACGGCAGCCTTTAACATCAAGTTGGAGGTCTAATACAGTATACAGATCTTATTATGAAAATAGAAGTTATGATTTATGAATAACTTGCCATTGTACATCAGAGATACGTACCATAAAAAGATTCCTTCCTTGTTGACTTGTAGTCCACATTTATGCATTCAATATAGTTCATATGGTGTCCTTCAAATAGTTGTTGAATAGTGCCCTCTACAACAGTACCCTTCACCAAAAAGACATAAACAGGTAAGATAAGAGAGTAACGATGTTAAAGATCCAACTTTGGCATTAAAATGGTATTCTACCTTCATTTTGTCTTCAAGCTTCTCACAAAGAACCCTATTGAGTTCTTGAACATCATGTTGCATAAAAGAATCATATGTATCCCAGCCAAAAGACTTTGTCAACTCTTTTGTGGCAACACTGGTGTCACTATATTGAAGCTTATAAAATAAACTTTGCAAAGCCAAAGGAATGCTCCCTGATGGCATATCATTCTCGGTTGTAGGCATATGATACACAGCCTGGTTCACAGAATATACATAAGTGCCTTCTTGCATATGCTTATATAGAGGTGGCAAAATGGGTGGGTTGGCCAGTGGGTAGTAAAGGGCTTTTTTTTTAGAACATGGCCGGGTTGTGCTATTCACAAAAAATGTCTTTTTTTGCTTGAATATTAGTACAAAATAGCTAATATTCTAGGCATTTTAGATTTTAGAAGTACATCATTATGATGGCAATTAACTTCTAAAATAAAATAACTTGAAAGTTCATGTTCATGTTTAATACATGTAGGTGACTTTCAACCCTTTTTTAATTGTAACTGTATCCTATAATTTACCCATTATAAGAAAATCACAACCCATATAATCGCATTTACCCATAAATGAGTGGATTTCCATCTCAAAAAGTTTTTACCTTTTCTTTGCTTGCATATTACTACAAAATAGCTAATATTATAGGCATTTTAAAAACATATGATGACAATTTAACTTCTAAAATAAAATAACTTGGAAGTTCACTTTCATGTTTAATACATGTAGGTGACTTTCCCCCGTTTTAATAGTAACTGAATCTTATAATTTACCCATTATAGGCAAATCATAACCCAAATCAACCCTTTTACCCATATTGCAATCTCTAGACTTGTCAGCATTGACTAACGGGTATAATTACCAACCTTCCTGAAATAAGGGATGTGGTACAATGTCTGGAGAAGAGAGTTCATATAGCAAGTAGCACCTTGGTTTTTAAGCCCAACACAACCAGTTTCCTTTTTGGAGTCATGTGACCAGTAATCAACAACCTTCCGAACTGCAACATCGGCTTCAACTACGCATGTATCATTCACAAGATAGCCTCTACTAGGATCATATAAATCGCTAAGAGGCATAAATGAGGTGAAACCCCAATCACTTTCTCGTGCACTAAATTGATGTTGGGTATCTGCAAGGTGAAAATAATCATAAAAAAATAACCAGCCTAGGTTGTAGCGATAATGAGATCGAGAGAGAGAATGAGCCTTAGTTAGAAACTAATAAATTTATATATTTTTCCTTCTTTCGTGTAGTGACATGATAAAAGCATCAACAACCTTGAGTCACATTTTTATTGTACTTTTAATATTTTTAAGATTTAAGATTTCATCTTACTTTAGTGTTGTAGCCAGTATCAAATTAAAATTCATTACCAAAGGTCTATATACTTAAAATGTCCAGGTAGTGCACCATACACAAAAACACATAATCGCATGTGTCTGCAATACTAAGTGTATTTAGTGACTTTCATACAAGGAAACTTCGTTACATCATCATCATAAAATTAAATGTTTCTTAAAGCTTCCTTCATATACAAAGAAACTTCTGGCAGAAGTGTATTACATCTTAAAGTCCTAGTCTAGCATACAATGTGTATTTAGTGACTTCTATCTTTAAAACTTCATATACAACGGTCTAGTTTGTTGTAAAGGGCAGTAAAAGGCTTACCTTTTCTCATGGTGAACTTGCTATGAATTTGATTTACCACAGCTAAGCTGAACTGAGCATATCTACTCCAACCATATTGCAATTCAGTTGAATCAGCTACGTCAAGATACATTGATAAATGATCCACATTGTTTCCTTTCGGGAATATAAGCACTCGCCTAATTACACAAACACACCATGTGAGCAAAACGCTTCGTGCCAAATTACTACACTTTTCAAATCAAATACATATAGAAAACTTAAAAGATACCATTTATATCCTCCAACTGTAAAAACATCAGAGTACAACTTCTTGTTGGTCAATCTTGAGAAATTCTCTATAGTCCACGTAAACCTAGCCGACGGCGGATCATCAACCACAGGTGCATCAGCTGTATTCACAGCTTCTACAGGTGCAACTAATAAAGTACACGTACCACGCAAGTTAGTTAATTCAGTTAAAAACAAAACCTATCAACATAAGCTATCAAGCAAATGAGATATATCTACACGTGCATAAGCAAATATAATACCTTCCATTGGTTGAGGTTCATCTGCAGCAGCAAGATCAGAATGTGGAACTAACATCTCTTCCTCTTCCGGCTACACATATTAAAGTATAACAATTCAAAAAATTGGATCCAATTACAATTCACTATTCAAAACCCTAGAAATTAAGCATTTCTCTTACCTAATAGAAATTGATAGCTTTTTAGATCATATTTCACATTCAATAACAATCGTTTACAGATCGTAACACTATTAGCAGATTGAATTAGCAAATTTAAGCAACTTAAATATACATATGGCTACAAATATGTGTGTATATATGTACGGAGTATAGATATGTAATTGCGTGTGCGGAGTGCATGTACGTAAACGAAGTGTAAATAGATATACAGATATATACGTATAGAATGATAATAACAATGATAATGATTTATTACATCAATTGGAGGCGGAGTCATGAGAGTCATCGACGGCGGAGATGGGTGGCGGAAATCAATCGGCGGTAAGAGGTGGAAGGATCGTAGAAAACGTAAAGATCGATTTAGAAAAAGGGGGTGTAAGTGGAGTCGAGGGTATTTTTGGTATTTTCGGAGATGGAGAAAAGGGAGTAAGCTTAAAAGGGTCAACGTATGCTTGCTTGACCAAATAGTGTGGTGGCTATGGCTCATAGCTAGGGTGTTCAAAACCGGATATCCGAAATTTCGGATATGCGAATTTTGGATATCCGAAAATTCGGATAGTGATTTTGGTCATCTAATATCCGAATCCGAAATTTCAGATATCCGACGGATTATCCGAATATCCGAATTGTATGTTCAATTTGTAAAATACAAATGAAAAACCAAAAATTTGCCCCCTTATAATAGTCTCTTCGTTTATTAGCAAATGAGCAGTCATTACTTCCCATTTGGTCCACTCCCTATCTGCTTCATACTAAATTCGCAATACATCACTTTAAAGAAAATTCAATGGAAATTGTGATTCGCAACAATATAAGGATAATTTTAAAATTGTAATCGTTTAAACAGAAACATTGTGTCTTTACCTACCAAAATTGAAATTGTAAAGGATCTTACGTGTGTTTATAAGTCATTAGAATTTAATCTCTTGTGGTAGGCCTTCACAATGTAGTTTCTTTCATTTTTTTGGTATAAGATCTCTAAACGGCTCCCAGGCATGTTTTTTTTTTGTTTTTTTAATTAATAAACGTAAACAATTAGTGACTGAGAAACTCGAGTTGGTATGAGTCGACTCAGTCAAAGAAAAGATAATACGATGAAGAGATCACGTTGTGATGAAGATTGAAGGTGAAATGCTTTAGATCTAGGGATTTTGACTTTGGTTTACTGTAACACCCATGGCCCACCTGCTCCTCTCTTTCAATTTTAAACTTTTATGTTCCATTTTATAATTACTAGTTTAGGACCCGTGAATACAAGGGTTACTTTCATAATTTTACAAAATAAAAGAATATGTTACAGGCCGTTAAAAAAAGAATATGTTACAGACCCGTGAATACACAGGTTATTTTCATAAACATACACAATAAGAAAATATGTTACATATTCAAATTGTATCATAATAAAGATAATAAAGAAAGTATCAAACATGTCCAAATAAATTATTCAACCATTTAAATGTGAATTATACAAATGTTTCTACACTATATAATAAAAGGTGATGATATGTTATGTTTTATAGTGTTGTACAGTACAATATTGTAAAATATGATTTCGAGTGGAAATCTTACTTGAAATTGTTTTCGTGTCATGATTCTGCTTCAAGAACTTTCAAGCCATCCAAGGATCCTTTGAAGCTAGATCCATTTTTCTCATTTCCAGTAGGTTTATCCAAGGAACTTGAGGTAGTAATGATGTTCATAACATCATTCGATTCATACATAAAAAGCTGTCTTATTCAACGTTATAAACTTGTAATCACTAGAACATAGTTTAGTTAATTCTAAACTTGTTCGCAAATAAAGTTAATCCTTCTAACTAGACTTTTAAAATCAACTAAACACATGTTCTATATCTATATGATATGCTAACTTAATGATTTAAAACCCGGAAACACGATAAACACCATAAAACTGGATATACGCCGTCGTAGTAAAACCGGGGGCTGTTTTGGTTAGGATAATTAAAAGATAAGAAGAACTTTGATTTAAAATCTATACTTCTGGAAAAATGATTTTTCTTATGAACATGAAACTATATCCAAAAATCATGGTTAAACTCAAAGTGAAAGTATGTTTTTCAGAATGGTCATCAAGATGTCGTTCTTTCGACGAAAATGACTACCTCTTTCAAAAACGACTTGTAACTTGTATTTTCGACTATAAACTTATACTTTTTCTGTTTAGATTCATAAAGTTAAGTTCAATACGAAACCGTGGCCACTGGAATCACTCAAAACGGATTAGAAACGAAGAAATGGCGAGTAAAACAAGATTGATAAAAACTACTCATTTTACCTACGTGAAAGTTAGTAATAAATCTATTCCAACCATAACCTAATCAACTTATATTGTATATTATGTAATCTTGAGATACCATAGACACGTATACAATGTTTCGACCTATCATGTCGACCCATCTATATGTATACTGCGGAACAACCATAGACACTCTATATGTGAATGTTGGAGTTAGCTATACAGGGTTGAGGTTGATTCCAAAATATATATATAGTTTGAGTTGTGATCAATACTGAGATACGTATACGCCGGGTCGTGGATTGATTCAAGATAATATTTATCGATTTATTTCTGTACATCTAACTGTAGACAACTAGTTGTAGGTTACTAACGAGGACAGCTGACTTAATAAACTTAAAACATCAAAATGTATTAAAAGTGTTGTAAATATATTTTGAACATACTTTGATATATATGTATATATTGTTATAGGTTCGTGAATCAACCAGTGGCCAAGTCTTACTTCCCGACGAAGTAAAAATCTGTGAAAGTGAGTTATAGTCCCACTTTTAAAATCTGGTGTAATTAGTGATTTTAATAATTATATGTTTATAATTATTTGGTTGTTTAGTTGAGACCAGTTTGTGATAAGGGTCACAAAACAGGTTCGTTTGTTGAATTTGGACTCCGTTAGAGCCTCCTAACGAAGTACGAAAGAATTCAGATAACTGATAAATACCCGTGTGTGATGGGGTATTGTGTATTAACTTAAATATGTAAGCTTGAGATCAACCTTTTCTCTCATTTTCTTGAACCTTCCAAATAAACACCCCGTACCTAATTTCTCACTACTTGAAACCCTAATTTAATCTAAGCTAGAATTGGATCAAGAGACTTTAAGGAGTGATTATTATATTCCTTGTGATCATCTAATCAGGTTTGTTTACTTGAATCCATGCTTTGATTGTTAGAAAAATGGGTTTTTGTGTTCTTGAATAAAAGTGTGCTTTTTTAGCTTGAATCTTGTTGAATTGTGTTTGTTAGTGTTAATTGATATTAGAAATAGGTTGTATATATGTTTAGTAGCTTCCATGTTGATAATGCTAAAAACGAACATATATTTCATAGCATTATTCCCCAAGAAAGACAAGATTTTAGTTGGTATTGTTCGATTTACAAGCAATATTCGTTTAAATATTAAAAAGTGAAGACAAAAGGCAGATTCGACAAATTGAAGACAAAAAGGTCCAAAGAGCTAAAAAGTACAAGATACAACTAAAAAGGTTCAAAATATTGATGAGGAACGTCTCAAAATGACAAGAGTACAAGTTACAAGACGCAAAGTACACGATATAAAATAATACGCGAAGACGTCCGAAAATCCGGAACCGGGACCTGAGCCAAGAAGAAACGCCCGACGCAACGGACCAAAAATATCTAGTCTACTATGCACAAGAATATAATATAATATATATATAATTATATATAATTATATATTTTATATATTATTATTATTATATTACGTCGGCAAGAAGAAAACAAAGCAATTTGGCTGGATCCAGGGTGGCCATGCGACTCGCATGGCCAGAGGCACAAATCCATGCGAGTCGCATGGAGTGAAAATGTTGGTCAGGTCCTATATAAAGCCAGTTTTCTGCCGAGTTTTATACACATAATTTTAATCTCTCTCAATATATACGATATATATATATATAATTTATATTTTAATTTTAATTTTAATTTTAATTCTAATAATAAGGGTATGTTAGCGAATGTTGTAAGGGTGTAAGTCGAAATTCTGTCCGTGTAACGCTACGCTATTTTTAATCATTGTAAGTTATGTTCAACCTTTTTACATTAATGTCTCGTAGCTAAGTTATTATTATGCTTATTTAAAACGAAGTAATCATGATGTTAGGCTAATTACTAAAATTGGGTAATTGGGCTTTGTACCATAATTGGGGTTTGGACAAAAGAACGACACTTGTGGAAATTAGACTATGGGCTATTAATGGGCTTTATATTTGTTTAACTAAATGAAAGTTTGTTAATGTTAATATAAAGATTTACAATTGGGCGTCCCTATAAATTACCATATACACTCGATCGGACACGATGGGCGGGGTATTTATATGTACGAATAATCGTTCATTTAACCGGACACGGGAATGGATTAATAGCCACTAGAATAATTAAAACAGGGGTGAAATTACATTCAAGGGTAATTGGTGTAATTGTTAACAAAGTAGTAAAACCTTAGTTTACACGCAGTCGATAACCTGGTGTATTCATTAAACAAAGTATTAAAACCTTGTTACAATTCGAATCCCCAATTAGTTGGAATATTTATCTTCGGGTATAATAATAATTTGACAAGGACACTTGCAATTTATATTTATGACTGATGGACTGTTATGGACAAAAACCAGACGGACATATTAAATAATCCAGGACAAAGGACAATTAACCCATGGGCATAAAACTAAAATCAACACGTCAAACATCATGATTACGGAAGTTTAAATAAGCATAATTCTTTTATTTCATATTTAATTTCCTTTATTTTATATTTAATTGCACTTCTAATTATCGCACTTTTATTTATTGTTATTTAATCGCATTTTTAATTATCGTACTTTTTAATTATCGCAAGTTTATTTTATCACACTTTTATTATTCGTAATTTCATTATCGTTATTTACTTTACGCTTTAATTTAAGTCTTGTATTTATTTTATATTTTACATTAGGTTTTAACTGCGACTAAAGTCTTAAAATCGACAAACCGGTCATTAAACGGTAAAAACCCCCCTTTATAATAATAATATTACTTATATATATTTGTATTTCTATAAAAGTAAACTAATATAGCGTTGAGCTTTGTTTAAAGATTTCCCTGTGGAACGAACCGGACTTACTAAAAACTACACTACTGTACGATTAGGTACACTGCCTATAAGTGTTGTAGCAAGGTTTAAGTATATCCATTCTATAAATAAATAAATATCTTGTGTAAAATTGTATCGTATTTAATAGTGTTTTCTGCTAAAATTAATAACTATTTTATATACCCCTCGCATGACATCAAGTATTTTTGGCGCCGCTGCCGGGGAAATTCGCCAAAGCGAAACGCCATATTTTTAATTTTTAAGTTATAATTAGTTTTGGTAAAATTTATATTTTTAAAAATTAAAAAAATATATAAAAAAAAAGAGCTTTTAAAATCGAAAAAAAAAAAAATATTTTAAGTATATTTTTAAGTTTTTCTTTTATTTTTACAAAATTATAAAGTATTTTAAGTTTATTTTTAAGTTTTTATTTTAATTATATATATATATTTTATTTAAATTTAAAACAGAAAAAAAAAGAAAATAAAATATTAAATATTACGTGACCTGTCATTTGAACCAGTCCAATTGAACCAGTTCAGGGTATCCATGCGACTCGCATGACCCACCCTCTTAAATCATGCGACTCGCATGAGGGGTCTGACAAGACCACAACCGAACCCTAAAAACGCATTTATTACGGAGTATAATATATTATTATTATTATTAAACCCTAATCTTATTATTATTATTATAATTAAGTTTTTACTTTATTTTATTTATATTACTTTTAAACTAGTTTTATTTATTATAAACTTAATACTTTTATTATAAAATATAAAAATAATATTTTTATAAAAATTATACTTTTACAACTTTTTGTATATTTTTATATTTTGTCCCTTTTTAATCGTTGTAGCGTAACTTTTGTATTTTTAGCTCATATTTAATTTTAAACTTAGTTTTTGCTATAGTTATTTTTACTCCTAGATTTTTAGGCTTTGCCGTAAAACCCCTTAAGTGCTTTTTCTTTAGACTAAGATTTAGGTGCTTTAGAATTTTGCGACGCCTTTTTAAGTTTTAGTTTCTTTTTAAAGTTATTTCCATTTGGGATTTAGTTTTTCCTTGTAAGCTTTAATATTTTTAGAGACCTTTTACTATGTACCAATTATCATTCCAATTAGTAATTTCAATTTGCGATTATAATTTTAAGTTAGTTGTAGTAATAAGGTTAGGTTAGTCAAGTATTTTTAAGTTTTTATAAGTTTCTTTTATTTTTCCGTCACCTTTTATTTTTCAACCATTTTTCTTTTTCGACCTTTTGCGACGAACTCTTTTTCTCTCTTATTTCTCGCCATTCTAGTTTTTAGGACTTAGAATTTTTTCTACTTCTTATCTAAATTTCTTAAAATTACGAAAATTTATTTTAAGTGGTTAAATTAATAGACATCAAAATTTTCTGGTTCGTAGTAATAGTTGGATTTGTACGTGGACCGGGTTATTGGAGCCAAACAGTCCTCAATTATATTGAGACCAAACGAATCCTGCCCCTCTGCTGCATCTTTTGGCTATTCGAAACGTGGGCAAAATCAGAAAAGTCTATTGATTGGATAACTTATTATAATTTTTCTTTCCTTTTTAAAACTAATAGGATATTCAGTGAATGCACCGAGCAAGACGTTCACCACCTTTTGTACGTTCACCACCTTTTGTACGTTCACCACCTGTAACTCGATCAAGACATCGTTTAACAAATATAACCGCCGTTGATTTTTCTTTAGAATCGTCATCCAGTCGACCAAGTACTTCAGTTCAAATTTCCGATAATCCATTTTTTGAACCCAACCTCACAATTGAGAATCCAGAGAATATTCAGGAACGGTTCGTAGATCCTGAACCATTAAACTTTCCTCCGGAACCACCAATCATTCAAACAGAGATTGTTGAGGAACGAACCATTAAATCAGAATCATCTAGTGATTCCGATTCAACAAATTCAATTATGGAGAATCTGGAACCTTTAAGTATGGAAGACCGAATGAGAGCTAAACGCACTGGCCAAGGTCACGCAATTACTCATCCAGACATTAATGCGCCAGATTATGAAATCAAAGGACAAATTCTACACATGGTGACTAATCAATGCCAATTTAGTGGTGCGCCGAAGGAAGATCCAAATGAACATCTACGTACCTTTAATAGGATCTGCACACTATTTAAAATCCGAGAAGTGGAGGATGAACAGATATATCTCATGTTATTTTCCTGGACTTTAAAGGGAGAAGCCAAAGATTGGTTGGAATCGTTACCTGAAGGGGCGATTGATACATGGGATGTTTTAATTGACAAATTTCTTAAACAATTCTTTCCTGCATCTAAAGCCGTAAGACTTCAAGCAGAAATTGTTACGTTCACACAAAAACCAAATGAAACTCTATATGAGGCGTGGACAAGATATGGAAAGTTATTAAGAGGATGTCCGCAACATGGTTTAGACACCTGTCAAATAGTACAAATATTCTACCAAGGATGCGACATCACTACAAGGAAAGATATAGATATAGCAGCTGGTGGTTCTATTATGAAGAAAACCGAAACTGATGCTTACAAAATTATTGATAACACTGCTTCCCACTCACATGAGTGGCACCAAGAAAAAGACATCATTAGATCATCTAAAGCAGCTAGAGCCGATTCTAGCCATGACTTAGATTCCATTTCGGCAAAGATAGATGCTTTCGAGAGACGAATGGAAAAGATGACTAAGGATATTCACTCAATACGAATTAGTTGTGAGCAGTGTGGAGGACCACATTTGACAAAAGATTGTCTAAGTATTGAATTAACAATGGAACAAAGAGAGAATATTTCATACATAAACCAAAGGCCTGGAAATAATTATCAGAATAATTATCAACCGCCAAGACCAATTTACAATCAAAACCAGAATTATAACCGAAATATTCCATACAACAACCAACAAGGTCCTAGCAATCAACAAGTATCCAATAATACTTACAATCAGCAAAGACCAAATTTTCAAAACAAACCACCACAACAAACCGATGATAAAAAGCCGAATTTAGAAGATATGATGACAAAGCTAGTTGAAACTCAAACGCAGTTTTTCACATCTCAAAAACAAACTAATGAACAAAATGCTCAAGCATTTAGAAATTAACAAGCTTCTATTCAAAATATGGAACAAGAAGTAAGTAACCTAGCAAGGTTAATAGGTGAAAGAAAACCGGGAAGTCTACCTAGTGATACAAATGCTAACCCCCGGAATGAGACAGCTAAAGCTATTACCACAAGAAGTGGTACAACACTTAAACCACCTGAAATACCTGTAACTTCTGATGAAACTATTCCTACTCCACAAGAACCACAACCTGATCAAGATAAGGAAAAAGAACCGGTAGTTGAAAAGGTTAATGAAGATAACACAGTTAAGGATAAACCTTATGATAAACCATACCAACCACCACTTCCTTACCCGAGTAAAATGAAGAAGGAAAAACTTGAAGCCGAGCAATCCAAATTCTTGGATATGTTTAAACAGATAAATGTAAATCTTCCTTTCATTGATGTGATTTCAGGAATGCCAAGATATGCTAAATTCTTGAAAGATCTAATCACGAATAGAAAGAAAATGGAAGAACTCTCGGCTGTCACTATGAATGCAAATTGTTCAGCAGTGCTGTTGAATAAGATACCAGAAAAACTATCTGATCCAGGAAGTTTCACAATTCCATGTTTTCTGGGTAGTCTTAGTTCAATAGAAGCATTGGCTGATTTAGGTGCTAGTATAAATCTAATGCCGTATTCACTATACGCTAAACTAGACCTTGGAGAATTGAAACCAACAAGAATAAGCATACAACTAGCCGATAGATCAATAAAATATCCTAGAGGGATAATGGAGAACATGCTAGTTAAAGTTGGTACTTTAGTATTTCCAGTAGATTTTGTTGTTTTGGACATGGAAGAAGATTCTCAAGTTCCTCTCATACTAGGAAGACCATTCTTAAACACGGCTAAAGCAATGATAGACGTGTTCGGTAAGAAACTGACCCTAAGTATAGAGGATGAGAGTGTTACCTTTTCAGTTGATAGAGCAATGCAACAACCACAATCTGCAGATGATACATGTTATTATATTCAAACTATAGATGCACATGCAGAATTATTAGAAGAATTTCCAGAATTACAAGGAACGGGAGAATGTTCTTTAGGAGAAGGTAATGAACCAATTGATGAAGCTGAAATGTTAGCTACACTTATAGCTAATGGATATGAACCAACAACAGAAGAAATTCAAATGCTAAAAGAAGAAGACAGATATCGATATAAATCATCGATAAAAGAACCTCCGAAATTAGAGTTAAAGCCACTTCCAAACCATTTGGAATACGCTTATTTACATGGTGAATCTGAATTACCTGTAATAATATCGTCTTCTCTTACTGAAAATGAGAAATCACAACTCATTTCTGTGTTGAAAGCTCATAAACCAGCCATTGCATGGAAGATTCATGATATTAAAGGAATAAGTCCTTCGTATTGCACACATAAAATCCTTATGGAAGAATGTCATAAAACGTATGTGCAACGTCAACGAAGACTAAATCCTAATATGCAAGATGTAGTTAAGAAAGAGATTATTAAACTACTAGATGCAGGTTTAATTTATCCAATTTCTGATAGTCCATGGGTAAGCCCAGTTCAATGCGTACCTAAGAAGGGTGGCATGACTGTCATTACAAATGAGAAAAATGAGCTTATTCCTACTAGGACTGTAACAGGATGGCGTGTATGTATTGATTATAGAAAATTAAATGACGCCACCAGAAAAGATCACTTTCCCTTACCTTTCATAGATCAAATGTTGGAAAGATTAGCCGGAAATAGTTACTATTGTTTTCTAGATGGATTTTCCGGATATTTTCAAATTCCAATAGCACCCGAGGACCAAGAGAAAACCACATTCACGTGCCCTTATGGTACTTTTGCTTACAAAAAAATGCCATTTGGACTTTGTAACGCCCCTGCAACCTTTCAAAGGTGTATGATGGCGATTTTTCATGACATGATAGAAGAATGCATGGAAGTATTCATGGATGACTTTTCAGTCTTCGGTGATACATTTAAATCATGTCTAGTAAATCTGGAACGAATGCTAATTAGATGCGAAAAATCAAATCTAGTACTTAATTGGGAGAAATGCCATTTCATGGTGAAAGAAGGCATCGTTCTTGGACATAAAATTTCAAAAGAAGGAATTGAAGTGGATAGAGCTAAAGTAGATGTAATTGCTAAACTTCCACATCCCACAAATGTAAGAGGAGTTAGGAGTTTTCTAGGGCATGCCGGTTTTTACCGACGTTTCATAAAAGATTTTTCTAAAATTGCCACTCCTATGAATAAACTCCTAGAAAAGGATGCGCCATTCATCTTTTCAGATGAATGTATCAAATCTTTTAATATTCTTAAAGAAAAACTCACTAATGCACCGATCATAATAACACCAAATTGGAATCTACCATTTGAACTAATGTGCGATGCAAGTGATTTTGCAATGGGAGCCGTTTTAGGACAAAGGATTGAAAAACGATTTCAACCTATATATTATGCTAGTAAGACATTACAAGGAGCACAAACGAACTATACAACTACTGAAAAAGAACTCCTTGCTATTGTCTTTGCTTTTGACAAATTTCGATCATATCTCGTTCTAGCAAAAACGGTGGTCTATACCGACCATTCTGCTCTTAGATACCTATTTTCAAAACAAGATGCTAAACCAAGATTAATCCGTTGGATCTTACTCTTACAAGAGTTTGATATTGAAATCCGAGATAAAAGAGGAGCAGAAAATCTCGCCGCTGATCATCTTTCTCGTCTTGAAAATCCCGAATTAGAAGTTCTAAATGAATCGGCCATACAAGACAACTTTCCTGATGAATATCTATTGAAGATAGATTATAAAGAAATCCCATGGTTTGCAGACTATGCAAACTACTTAGTTTGTGGATTCCTTGAAAAAGGATTATCGTACCAAAGACGAAAGAAATTCTTCAGTGATATAAAACACTATTTCTGGGAAGATCCACATCTGTTTAAAAGTTGTCCCGATGGAATAATACGCCGATGTGTATTTGGAGATGAAGCTAGTAAAATATTAAACCATTGTCACACAGGACCAACAGGAGGGCATTATGGGCCTCAACTAACAGCAAGAAAAGTTTATGAAGCGGGATTCTATTGGCCTACAATTTACAAAGACGCACACCTTCTTTGCAAATCCTGTGATGCATGTCAAAGGGCCGGAAAAATAAGTCAACGTGATGAAATGCCACAAAATGTCATCAAAGTATGTGAAGTATTTGACATTTGGGGTATTGACTTTATGGGTCCATTTCCAAAATCTCATAATAATCTATATATACTCGTAGCCATTGATTATGTATCTAAATGGGCGGAAGCACAAGCTCTCCCAACTAACGATGCACGAGTTGTAGTCAACTTTTTAAAACGTCTTTTTGCAAGGTTTGGAACACCGAAAGCTTTAATAAGTGATCGGGGTACTCATTTCTGTAATAATCAACTTGAGAAAGTTCTTAAAAGATATGGAGTAACTCATAAAATCTCCACCGCATATCATCCACAAACAAGTGGACAAGTTGAAAATACCAACCGAGCTTTAAAACGTATTCTAGAGAAAACCGTAGGATCAAATCCAAAGGAATGGTCCATTAAATTGGAGGATGCACTCTGGGCTTTTAGAACAGCCTACAAAACTCCAATTGGAACCACACCTTTTAGACTTGTTTATGGAAAAGCATGTCATCTTCCAGTAGAAATTGAACACAAAGCATTTTGGGCTTTGAAAACATGTAATCTTGATTTACATGAAGCCGGACGTCTACGATTAAGTCAACTAAACGAATTAGAAGAATTAAGACATGAAGCATACGAAAATTCGTTAATCTATAAAGAAAGAACGAAGAAATGGCATGATAAAAGAATCAGAAGTTCAAAAGAATTCAAAGAAGGAGACAGAGTTCTTCTTTTCAATTCACGATTCAAGCTATTTCCTGGAAAATTGAAATCAAGATGGTCTGGACCATTCATAGTCAAAAGAGTTTTCCCATACGGAACGATAGAATTAATAAATTCAAATGGGATTGAATTTAAAGTTAATGGTCACAGAGTTAAACATTACATACATGGTCCGATGGAAGTCGACAACGAAGTTAATCACAATTTCGACACCACAGCTAACTAAGTGTGGGGAGAATCAAGTCTTTAAAGGATAATATGTATTTCTGTTAGAGTTAGATTGTCTGTTTTCGTGTAGTTCTCGAAAATGGAACACGTATGGTCTTTCCCTAGCAGACCCTAAAGAACTAGTCTTCTCCCCCCATTCTGAATTTTTATTTTTTTAGGTTTTTACGAAATGAAGACTGCCTGTGAACTAAACCATGGTCTAATGCTACACGCTTTGATCACTAAAAGAAATAATGACATACTACCGAGCGAATTAGTATCAGTAATCAGAGAAAGAATGGACGGAGTTAGAAAAGAATCCAGATGCGAAGATAATAAGTTACAATTTGGTAAAGGAAAATCAAAATCCACAGCGAAAAGAAGAGCACGACACCTAGAACGATGTCACAAATGCGGAAAATGGTCACATGGAGGTAAATGTTCAAATAATCAAACCTATTCAAATACCGAATTTGTTACTTTATGCAGAGACGGACCGTTCATATGTTTAGAAGAAAAGACAATGAATGCTCGAGGTTACGCTTATGCAGCCATGGAAAACCAATTAAACCGACTATCTTATGAATGGAATAGATCATATAACTAAGAAATCTATTTCACAGGTATGTCTGTACAGTTTTTATTTTTATTTTTATTTTTTTTAACCTTTTGATAATAAACGCTAATTTGTTCGCTAAAAAGTATTAAATTGGTATTAAATAAAATTAGGTTTGGCGACCGAAATTATTGATATCATTCAAAAATTTATTACATCACTGCGAAATTTAACGTTTATTCTTAAGGTATAAATATCTTTAATCAATCAACCCAAAATATTTCAAAAATTCGTCATGAGTTAAATTAGGTCTTGGAACCGAAATTACTTTACCGAAAAGAGGGGCGCATATTTTTGATAATATTTGATTGATTAAAGTGGGATAAAAAGACAAAAAGATTTTTAATTTTATTTTTACCATATTTTTAAAATTAATATTTAAATCTTAAATTAATATTGTAAACTTTGTAAAAACAATATATTTAAAATTGTAAATATTTGAAAAAAAAATTAATATAAGTTTGGTGTGAATTTTTAATTTTTAAAATATAAAATTTTAATTTTATGCATTTTAAATTTTAAGTTTGGTGTGAATTTTTAATATTAATTTTGAATTTTATATTTAAGTTGTGTGAATTTAAAAACAAAAATTTACTTTATCTCATTAAGTTAAGAATATGATTTTAAAAATTCGTCGTAAGTTGAAGACTAGGTCTTTGAACCGAAATTGCTTTACCCGAGGGAGGGACGAGAACTTTTATTATCATTATTTTTAATCTTATTGATTTAAAGTATGCCAAAAAAAAAAAAAAAAAAAAAATAATACCAGAATTACACCCCATGCGACTCGCATGGGGGAAAGGCTTATACCATGCGAGTCGCATGGCAGCCAAAAACTGGACAGGATCAATTTATCCAGCGAATTGCTTCTGTCTCTCACAATACACACACAAACACATACGAAAACCTCCCAAACTCTCTCAATTTTTCACCAATTTTCACCAAATTTCTTGCAAAAATTTCACAATAATCATGCCTAGATTCAGTAGTCTCAACCCCTTCAGGAGAAAGAGAGCCGATACTGGAGGTTCAGGAGCATCATCGTCCAGGCAACCAGAGCCCGAACCGGAAATGTTTCATGAACAAGAACAACATATGCAACAAGAAGAAGAAGAACAGGAGGAGCAACATATTCCATATCACCATCAAGATCAATTATTCATGAATCAGTTTCGTCAATTCGCTCCACATCAAAGGATTCTGAGCTTAGACATTAATGAAGATCAGTTACACCCAAATCTGAGATTTGATCGATGTTGGATAGAGTATCCAGATTATCAAAAGAACATGCACATTCTCTACTTTAAGGTTGTTGAAATGCCAAGGGCAATTGACTGGGTACCTTTGGAAACAGTTGACCTTGCCGAACCGATTCGGGAATTATTGGTGCAAAGGTATGGTAATTCTCAGTTTAACGATTGGATGCGCCTATTTTCCATTCGTAGAACCATATATAGGGAATGGTGTATAGAATTACTTAGTACTATTAAGTTAAACAGTGATGTTAGGAGGATAGATGATAGAAGCTTTATTAGATTTCTGTTAGGTGGACGCATGTACAGAATGTCCATGATAGATTTAGCTAGGGCCTTACAGATTTACACCCCTGCTGAACTTTTGAGCCCCGACTGTAATAGCCTGATTGCCCAAGGAGAAAGGGTAGATAGGGAATTTGATATTAACGCCATCTGGAGGCGTATGTCCCACTTTAATGAATTTCACGCCAGTGGAAATCATACATACTTAGATATAGACAGAGCTGAACTCCGGGTGATTCATAGATTCTTAGCAAACACAATTACACAAAGGGGAAGAAATAAGGAGAAATTGACCGTAAACGATTTGTTCTACCTCAAGTGTATTAGAGACCCGAGGAGTTTCGTTAACATTCCCTATTGTGTTGGTTATTATCTCGCTAATGTAGTTTCGGGGATGAAATCGGGGAGTATTATAGGTGGTGGTATTTTCATTACTCTCATTGGAGAGTATTTAGGTGTAGATAAGCACCAAGGGGGTCCAATGAACGAAATAGAGGACGGAGGTGAAACTATAAGTTCAAACCTTTATCACGGTGCAAGGGTATTATTGATGAGACGTGGTCGGGTATATCGATACGAGGGACCTCAGCGACAGGTAGAAAGAGGTTCGGATGATGAAATGGAAGAAGCGAACAACATTATAGGAGTTGTTCGGGAGACTGCTCTTGATTTAGGCGTTCGTATGGAGGATGAATACATGACGAACTATGATAGGCATATGCAGTACGAGGCATGGCAACGTCGGAATGACTACGAGCATTCCCGGCAACGAGAGCATGGCCGATGGGATTATCATCAGCGCCAAATTATAAGCCAGTTGCAGCCTGGCGAGATGTATTATCCGACCCGACCCGCATACTATCCCGCACATCAGCCAGAAATGAGACCACCCTATGATTCATATGATTATGACGCAGCATACCAGTTCACCTATAATCAGCCATGGAACCCGGACGCGAACATGAATTGGGATCCCTATCCTAATTATCCTCCTAACCCACCTCCTGATCAGTAGAGATAAGTTGGTAATTTTTATTTTTATTTTAAACACTTAACATTTTATTACGTTTATGTAATGTTTGATATTCTTATTATTATTGTGTACTAATATTTTTCTTATAGTTTGAAAGTGGGATGCCAAAGTTCCATTTCAAATTGCATGTATAATTATATTTGTATTGTATGTATTCTCTATTATGCACAAAACAGGGTAAAACAACGCATTTTCAAAGACTGGCATTAAGTTCAGCAAAAGCAACAAATTTTGACGACAAGATGAAAAATATATGTGAAATAGCAACAAGACGGAATGAACAAATGATGTGCACCATTTATCATTCAGCAAACAAACGCCAATATATTTGGAAACTTTGGTAAAAATTTAATCATTTTCACACAAATCACCCTCAATAATTTAAATTGTTACTGATTTCTTGCAAATGAGGGCATTGCAAGATCTTAAGTGTGGGAAGGGGTTAAATTCTTTCGGATTTTAAAATTTTTTATATTAAACACTTGGTTACCATTAAAAATACTAGTAAAGCAGTAGTTGTATTAGAATCTAGTGCTCTCTGATAAAAAAGAACAGCCCTAGTCTTATATACTGACTACCCAATTCTAGTAAAAATTTTCAATTAAATGAATTCAAATCATGTTTATACATATTTATGAACGATAAAACTAGGTTTTAACACCGAAATTATTGTTACCTCGGAAAGGACATAAATTGAGAAACAAACTAAAATGTTAAAATTCATTTAAAATGGAATAGAGAACGATAAAAAGGAAAATAAAAGCCAAGTGTGGGAAAATTTACCAAGTTATTTTAAACATATGCCACATATATCTGTAACAAATAACTGAAAATACTTTTGCTTTGAACTAAACTAAACTGTTTTACCCGATGAAAGAAAAGAAGAGATGGATCTACACGATGAATCAATTCCATCATTAAAAGGAAGTAAAGTCTTCCGAAAAAGACACGCGCTTCTTGATTTAGGTCATGAAGTTGTCGTTCAGACCAGCTGTAGGTTGACGAAAAATCTAGAAAAGTCATCACTAAAATCAGCAGGAAATCCACGGACCTCAGCATTAAACAGGGTCGCCAAGTGGTCAGATTTATTCTAACCATGAGAAGGATTTATCTCGTACAATGGGGAGGCACCATGCAAATTAGCTGGATAAGACTAATGAATCAGATTCCCAGAAAGGATAATCTCCTTAAAGATTAAAAATCAGCTTTTAAGACTGATATTACTCAATCCTAGAGATTGACCTTAAAGATTGAGAATTACAAACTCATGGAATTCAATGATATCTAAACTCGAGCTTGAACGAGAAAATATTTTGATCAAAAATACAAACCGATTTGTTTTCTGAAAACCCTATTTTCAATGCGTTCATTACCATTGAACGTAAAATCCTAGGAATTCACCTGGAATTCATTAGGTCACCTGAACTAAATCGGGTGTCAACCGTAAGAACGGTGGTTGCATAGCATGGTCAAAGACAGGACCTTGTGCCAGACCGAAAAATTATAAGGGTGAGCTTTTACTATTGCTCCTACCAAGGATAGTAATTGCGTCCGACACGTTATAGACCATAATCAAAAGCATGTCACGGGACATTGCCTTAACAGTTGCTTGTTCAACGCTTTCCTTTACAACCGGACGGTAGTTTACCGAAAGGTAATATACGGGACAAGTAAACTGGACGTGTTGCTTTCCAAATACAAGGTTAGCAAGTGGGTGACACAAAACCGCAAGTTTTGAGCTAAAATTTTCAAATCTGAAACCCACCAAACCCACAAAAATATTTTGCAAACACCGGTAAAGGGTTATTCCGGAAAACTTATCTAGGGTAAAAACTAGATTTCAAAAGATCAAATGTTTTCATAAAGATCCAATTTCCTTAATGGATCTAAATTTTTATAGTCATGTGGGACTGTAAACCATATCGTTATTACCATTGTTTATACCGCCGTATAGAAATCACTGATGTACAAAGTATGAAGAATAAAGAAGTGATTCTAGTATTTCAAGACAATATTGCTTGAGGACAAGCAACGCTCAAGTGTGGGAATATTTGATAATGCTAAAAACGAACATATATTTCATAGCATTATTCCCCAAGAAAGACAAGATTTTAGTTGGTATTGTTCGATTTACAAGCAATATTCGTTTAAATATTAAAAAGTGAAGACAAAAGGCAGATTCGACAAATTGAAGACAAAAAGGTCCAAAGAGCTAAAAAGTACAAGATACAACTAAAAAGGTTCAAAATATTGATGAGGAACGTCTCAAAATGACAAGAGTACAAGTTACAAGACGCAAAGTACACGATATAAAATAATACGCGAAGACGTCCGAAAATCCGGAACCGGGACCTGAGCCAAGAAGAAACGCCCGACGCAACGGACCAAAAATATCTAGTCTACTATGCACAAGAATATAATATAATATATATATAATTATATATAATTATATATTTTATATATTATTATTATTATATTACGTCGGCAAGAAGAAAACAAAGCAATTTGGCTGGATCCAGGGTGGCCATGCGACTCGCATGGCCAGAGGCACAAATCCATGCGAGTCGCATGGAGTGAAAATGTTGGTCAGGTCCTATATAAAGCCAGTTTTCTGCCGAGTTTTATACACATAATTTTAATCTCTCTCAATATATACGATATATATATATATATAATTTATATTTTAATTTTAATTTTAATTTTAATTCTAATAATAAGGGTATGTTAGCGAATGTTGTAAGGGTGTAAGTCGAAATTCTGTCCGTGTAACGCTACGCTATTTTTAATCATTGTAAGTTATGTTCAACCTTTTTACATTAATGTCTCGTAGCTAAGTTATTATTATGCTTATTTAAAACGAAGTAATCATGATGTTAGGCTAATTACTAAAATTGGGTAATTGGGCTTTGTACCATAATTGGGGTTTGGACAAAAGAACGACACTTGTGGAAATTAGACTATGGGCTATTAATGGGCTTTATATTTGTTTAACTAAATGAAAGTTTGTTAATGTTAATATAAAGATTTACAATTGGGCGTCCCTATAAATTACCATATACACTCGATCGGACACGATGGGCGGGGTATTTATATGTACGAATAATCGTTCATTTAACCGGACACGGGAATGGATTAATAGCCACTAGAATAATTAAAACAGGGGTGAAATTACATTCAAGGGTAATTGGTGTAATTGTTAACAAAGTAGTAAAACCTTGGTTTACACGCAGTCGATAACCTGGTGTATTCATTAAACAAAGTATTAAAACCTTGTTACAATTCGAATCCCCAATTAGTTGGAATATTTATCTTCGGGTATAATAATAATTTGACAAGGACACTTGCAATTTATATTTATGACTGATGGACTGTTATGGACAAAAACCAGACGGACATATTAAATAATCCAGGACAAAGGACAATTAACCCATGGGCATAAAACTAAAATCAACACGTCAAACATCATGATTACGGAAGTTTAAATAAGCATAATTCTTTTATTTCATATTTAATTTCCTTTATTTTATATTTAATTGCACTTCTAATTATCGCACTTTTATTTATTGTTATTTAATCGCATTTTTAATTATCGTACTTTTTAATTATCGCAAGTTTATTTTATCACACTTTTATTATTCGTAATTTCATTATCGTTATTTACTTTACGCTTTAATTTAAGTCTTGTATTTATTTTATATTTTACATTAGGTTTTAACTGCGACTAAAGTCTTAAAATCGACAAACCGGTCATTAAACGGTAAAAACCCCCCTTTATAATAATAATATTACTTATATATATTTGTATTTCTATAAAAGTAAACTAATATAGCGTTGAGCTTTGTTTAAAGATTTCCCTGTGGAACGAACCGGACTTACTAAAAACTACACTACTGTACGATTAGGTACACTGCCTATAAGTGTTGTAGCAAGGTTTAAGTATATCCATTCTATAAATAAATAAATATCTTGTGTAAAATTGTATCGTATTTAATAGTGTTTTCTGCTAAAATTAATAACTATTTTATATACCCCTCGCATGACATCACATGTGCTTAAAATTTGATCAAAATCGCTCAAAAATCGAGTTTTGGGCGAAAAATGTTCGAAATCAGCGAACTTGTTCGAAACCCAGTTGCTACAGTATTTTGCTACATTATTTGCTACAGTAATTCGGATATCCGAAATTTCGAATTCGGATATCGGATTATCCGAATATCCGAATTGTATGTTCAATTTGTAAAATACAAATGAAAAACCAAAAATTTGCCCCCTTATAATAGTCTCTTCGTTTATTAGCAAATGAGCGGTCATTACTTCCCATTTGGTCCACTCCCTATCCGCTTCATACTAAATTCGCAATACATCACTTCAAAGAAAATTCAATGGAAATTGTGATTCGCAACAATATAAGGATAATTTTAAAATTGTAATCGTTTAAACAGAAACAATGTGTCTTTACCTACCAAAATTGAAATTGTAAAGGATCTTATGTGTGTTTATAAGTCATTAGAATTTAATCTCTTGTGGTAGGCCTTCACAATGTAGTTTCTTTCATTTTTTTGGTATAAGATCTCTAAACGGCTCCCAGGCATGTTTTTTTTTTTGTTTTTTTAACTAATAAACGTAAACAATTAGTGACTGAGAAACTCGAGTTGGTATGAGTCGACTCAGGCAAAGAAAAGATAATACGATGAAGAGATCACGTTGTGATGAAGATTGAAGGTGAAATGCTTTAGATCTAGGGATTTTGACTTTGTTTTACTGTAACATCCATGGCCCACCTGCTCCTCTCTTTCAATTTTAAACTTTTATGTTCCATTTTATAATTACTAGTTTAGGACCCGTGAATACATGGGTTACTTTCATAATTTTACAAAATAAAAGAATATGTTACAGGCCGTTAAAAAAAGAATATGTTACAGACCCGTGAATACACAGGTTATTTTCATAAACATAAGAAAATATGTTACATATTTTCTTATGTATCATAATAAAGATAATAAAGAAAGTATCAAACATGTCCAAATAAATTATTCAACCATTTAAATGTGAATTATACAAATGTTTCTACACTATATAATAAAGGGTGATGATATGTTATGTTTTATAGTGTTGTACAGTACAATATTGTAAAATATGATGATTGTATACATAACAAAAATGAGTTATATACATATCACTATCCTATAATAAAGTAACCCTTATAATAACCCTTCTACCCTATAATAAAGTAACCCTTATAATAACCCTTCTAGAAATTCAATTATCCATCATACTTTAGTAGTATTCCTTTTCATGACTCCATCCCGTTACTATTGCAAAAACGTATTAAGTGAACATAGAGACACAAACCTGAAATTAAAGATATCAGAATGTTTACTAAATGTATATGTTAGTAGAGTCTAATTAATATTGGGAAATTGTAGAAGTATATAAAAGAAAATGGTATGATGAATTACTCCAGATAACCGAAATCTATTGATCCGTTAGTAATTATATCGCAAATTCTCATTCAATACACACAAATTCATCTCAAATGGATATAACATACTTGTGAAATTCATCTCAATTCATTGTTATAGATGATAAAACTAATACTTGTGAAATGAACATACATTTAATTAAATTTATTGACATTCAAAGAGACTTCCACTTCCACTTCCACTTCCACTTCAGCATTAAGGAATAGTAGCCATGATCCATCTTTTTTAGGTAATAATTTTTAGCCATCATCCATTATCTAATTTTATAGAAAGATGTCTAGTATGCACAAAATGTATTAAACCTACAAACAATTATCCATCTCATTTAACTATCATGTCTGGGAACATGAGCTATTGACATTACGAACCACACCACATTGAGAGAAACATAAAAATATAATGTCATCATCCTTATAAACACGAATCTGGACAATATATATAACATGATATCTACACAATAATAAAAACAAAACATTGAGAGAAACATAAAAATATTTCACATATCACACCGATGATGTAAGGACCTTCAACTTGTATAAGTGTCATATTCACAACAAAAATAAAATTAGGTTTAGCAACTATTAGAATAAGAGTTGCCTCTAGAAACAAAATTACAACTAATATTGCAAATAAAAGCATTGAAGTATTAACAATATGATTAGCATAAAACATATTAAACAAAGTATCATATACAAAAACATACCTTCAAGATAAAATAGTTGCACATCAAACAAAGTATCATATATGTTAACATTACTAAACGTTATAGTAAGCAGGTGAAAATGCTCTTCCTTCACATTATACAACATTGCACCTTTATAGTAGCTTAATTTATTATTATGTAAGAAATGTACCTTGGAAAAGCAGTAGGAAATAAAACACTTCTGAAAATTATCAAAATGCAAGTCATATCAGTATCTATCTAAATGCAAAACATATTACAAAAGAAAGACGGGTTAATGAAGCAAATCTATAATTAAAGCCACTTTACATTAACATTTACTCAAAAAAAACAATCACACCATCACGTAGTGCACCAACAGTAGCAATATCCTCCATTCACCCTTCAGCATACACTTTTTCATTTGTTGAAAGTTCTATACTGGTATGAATCATAAGATGTAAAAATACAAACATAGATAGATGGAAAGAATTATAATATGACTTTATACCAAAATAAAAGTTGTGTGTAACAGTAAATCTTAAGAGCATGATACTCCTATTGCTTTGCCAACACATTTTGTAATCACCAACGCTGAATAGATTCTTGTCTAACTATACTTGGCTTGGAACTTCTAAAAGACTCACCTACAAATATAAACTTCTAATATTTGCAAAAGAATTATTGGTAGACAATTTTTTCTCACACAGAACATGATGAAATACTTTAACCTTAAAATTGAGGGCACCAGAAGGATCATAACTTTTAGTTAAAAGCCCTTTTACCTTGTTGTCATTATACTTTTGTGATTCACCTCTTATATTTGTAACGTGAAACAAAGTAGAACACTTGTAGCTGCTAGAAAGCATTTGGGACCATTATCCAATCCATCAAGCAAGATACAGAACTCCCAAATATCAGGATAGTTTCTCTAAGACTTCAATGACATCTACACTTTTTAAAGTTTCAAATTTAACAATTATAAGTTGATTCGGTTTAGCTTCATCCGCTAAAATGAAAACAAATGATGAATAATTAATACTATTACATGCTCATAAGTTCTAATTATTCATTTAAACATTTCATCAAATACTTAACACTTGATATATGCATATAAAACAATAAATTGCTCACATATAACAAAAAATTATGTATTTCATAACACTTAACTAATAACTTAATTTCAAAACTTAAATTTCAAATGGGTGAAATTTAATACATCAAAAAAACTTAACTAAATGGATGATTCTAAATAGACGACTCTTTATTGCCTCCCACTTATGTATCCAAGCTCACGAACATTTTTTGGGTATCAAAAAATTCCACGCAATACAAAAAGCTAAATTTATCTTTCAAACCTAGGATTACAAAAATTGATTTCCTTGCCACATGTCGTAGGAATCGATCTGGGATCTTCTTGCAGCAAAAAATTCAAACTTGAAAACATGAGAAATAAGATGAAGCGAAAAAATATAATGAAGCACAAAAATGAAACAAAATAATTAGTAATGTATAGGGCGGCTCAATTTGGGGGGTAGTGCACCAGTAGCCAATGAAAAAAGAGGCGTGAGCAAAGTAGTGTAGTTTTTCAATGATTAATTTTCAAAAATCATGCGTGCTTGTAATTCAATATTCAAATTTTAAATTTCAAAATTCAATTTCAATTCAATTACTAAAGCAGGTCAATTTATTTAATATAGTCTTCAATTCTTCATGCATATTTTTTTTATTTACGTCTAACTAATTATTATTAATTAATTAAGATGACATCATTGTAACGACCCGACCAAAACCGTTATTGACGGCGCCGTTAACTTAGGTCCCGTTGCGTGGTCGTAGTCCCTATATGAGACTCGTTTGACCAAAATTATGTCGCATTCATTTGAAAGGTACAAGACTTGCAAGTTTAGTTTACAAAACCGTTCGACAACAAGTTTAAGTTTACAAAAGTCATAAAGTATAAATGAAATAACTTGCGACATAATTAGTTTAAAAACACAGTTGCTATAAATAGCGTAAGTATGTAAACAAAAGTTTGAATCCAAAAGTGCTATCCCTAGCGTATGCATGCATGGTTGACTCCAATCAAGTAATCAAAGAGTGCGGAAGCATGTATCAAGTAGCCAAGTATAAACCTGAGAAAACATGTAGAAAACTGTCAACGAAAAACGTTGGTGAGATCATAAATGTATTTGTAAAAGTATATTTTGAACCACAATAGTTTGTATAGATGATTATCCAAATCGTATTTATTCCGAAGAATGTAGTTTGTATTGCGAGCACCCAATTACCAAAGCTTAACTGAATCTTCCCTCTGAATTTTGAATATAGTGTTAGAACATACACTATGCACGTTGAAATTATATTTCATCCACTAACGGTAGCGAACCGTCTGAATGAGGGTTCGTTAAACCCGTATGGCCACACAACATAATCACTCGCTTACACTTACACCCTGCAAGTGGAACTAATGATAATTGGATTGAGGACTTTTGTTCTAACTCGTCTGTATCTTTGTATTCGTATTTGTGTTCAAAGTATAAAAGTATGAAAAGTATATATACATGTGAAATGTATATAAGTATGTAATGTATATGTTTCTCAGCCCACGATTTAAAAGAATAAAAGTATTTGCAAATGTGGGACTATGATCTCACCTCGAGTGCACGAGTATAAAAGTACTTCACAAAGTAAACGTGTGCATGAAAGTTGCTTAGCCTTGACCTAAACAAGTAAGTTGTATCAATTAACCGGTTACGATACAAGGTCGGGTGAAATGTGTTCAATTAGTCCTATGGCTCGTTACGACTCGATTAAATATAGCATGTGAATCAATTTGTCAAGTTTCATACAAGAATCACGTATTAAAGCATGTTAGAACGATTGCATAAAAGTTTGGTTAAGTTTGACTAAAAGTCAAACTTGGTCAAAGTCAACGAAAAAGTCAACACGTTCGGGTCGGGTCCCGGACTATTTTTCTATGCTAGTTATTCATATGCAAGTATATTAGAACAAGTTTCATGTGAATCGGAGGTCGATAGCTAGTCAAACATTTCGCGTGAAATGTGCCAAATGAAGCAGAATCTGGCCAGGCCAATCCGCGCGCCGCGCGGGGATGGGGCGCGCCGCGCCACCATCTGGGCAGACACTTTTCTGTTTTTCAAAGTATGCACGAACCAAAACATTTTCCAACCCAACTCTTGACCCGCAAACACTTATAATGCCTATCATATATCGTCGAAAAGGTATTTTGACGAGGAATACAACTAACCACATATCATCAATCAAAAACATCATTTTCAACAACCGATTTCTCGTCAAGTGATCAATAAAAGTCTATTTTCAAATTTTCAAGTTCCTCAAATGCATTTTGAGTTTCGGGAATCCAATTCTCACATATGATATGCCGTTTTGAAGGTAATGAAGCATACATTACAACTAAACACTAACAATTAACATTCCATGGCATTCAAGCATCCAAAAATTCATGTCAAGAACTATCAAACCCTAGTCAAACATCTCAAAATCAATAATCATGCTTTTGAAGTTTTCTTAATCAACCTACACATCAAATTGAAGCTAATGATGCTAGTAACACATTTAATACATGAACTTTAACAATTAAACAACATTTAATCATCCAAAATCAAAGATTAAGCACACCCATTTCAAAGTTCATACTAGTTACTCCAAATCAACAAATCGAGCAAACAAAACATATATTCATGTTATACACGAGCCATAGACACTAACTAACACAATTTCAAGTCAAAAACACGAATTTAAAGAAAATTAGTGATTTTAGAAAGTTACCCAAATGAGATGAAATTGGTATCAAAATGTAGAGGATGAAGAGAGGATCACGAAAATGTAATTTGTTTTGATGTTTGCTCCATGATTCGGTTTTAGATGATGAATTTGTGTTTGAGGGTTTTGTGTTCATAAAAGGGAAGTAGAGAGAAAAAGGGAGGAAGAAGGTGAAAGTGTTGGTGAAAATGAATGGATGAGATGGGGTTTGACTAGTTGACCTAGTCACTAGTTTGGCCCCTTTGCAACTTCGGTCCCTCAAGTTTCAAAGCGGGTACGGGAATTAACCAAACGAATATTTTAAAAACGCTCGAGTAAACGAGTGATGTTATAATTAAATAACGGGAATATTATGAACGTTAGTCAACGGAAAATACGAATTTAAATAACGAAAGATATTATTTAAAAAAAAAAAGACGGTGTTAAAATAAATTTAACGGAAAAACGCGGGATGTTACAATCATAAATTTATATATATCCATGCTCGTAACTTGCCACGTCAGCAATAATGATATCATCACCATTGCCAAATTATATATAGTAAGATAAATTTATAAATATTATTAATTATTAATATATTTTCGGATATTTGGATATCCGAATATCCGAAAATTTTGAAAAGTGATATCCGAAACCCGAATCCGAAAAATCGGATATACGATTTTCGGATATCCTAAAATCCGGATATCCGATTTTTCGGATATTTTCGGATCGGATTTTCGGATTTTTCGGATTACGGATTCAGATACGGATATTATGAACACCCCTACTTATAGCTATGTCGACTGTCGAGTATTCGAGGAATTGACTATTGTAACCTTGTGTATTTCGTTATACCTAGTAGTCGATTCTAATTTCTAATCTAATCTAAGTTATAAATTATAATCGATGCATTGGTTAATCTGGGACGTGGTTCGGTGAATTGGTTATTTTGTTTTTGGTTTGATCAATCTATTCGTCGCTCATTTGCTTTGTGTAGTAATGTTGTTTTGTTTATATAATAGCCTGATAGATACAATTGATGAATATAAATTATTGATCAATTGATAAACGACATTAATATTAAAACACAAAAATTTAATTTTCTCTTGAAAATGACAAACTCATCTATGCTTATAATTTAGTAACTTGTGAGTTTATAAACCTTTATATCTCTAAGCAATTGACTTGAGCAATACGTCTATTAGAGACTTGAGTTTAGTGATAAATAGAAAATATTATAAAATAGGCCTTCAACGTCAATAGTGACAAGCATGTACTCGTAAGATTTGGATCACTAAATTTTTTTTACAATTGTGCTTGTAAGTAACCAGTAGAGACGGTAAATAGTTACTTGTGATAATCATACAAAATGTGTTATTCTACAACAAATATGGTATTATAAAATTTAATAAAAATAAAAATGTTATAATTCAGTATGCTTATAACTACCTTTAGTGGTTTGATTCTTGATGTTATAATTCAGTAGGCTTATAACTACCTTTAGTGGTTTGATTCTTGATTAAGAATGCTAATAATGAAGTGTAAGAACAAAGATGATAATGGAGAGAAAGAAAGAAACACTTTGTAAGTGTGAGAAATGGTGCAAGTTTAATGCTTGCATTCATGGCTATTTATAGCAAAAATATCACAAGTTTAGGTAATACAATAATATTACTTTTGTGTATCAATAATTGACTATCCATTTATATATATATTTATATATTATAGCACTCCCCCTTGGATAGCAATTTTGTTTGTTGAAGATCAACTGTAAGTTACTGCCTCGTTAAAAACCTTGCTAAAGAAAACCCAGTGGGAAAAAAACTTTAGCTAAGGGAAAAAGAGTGCAGCATGGAGTTGACTCCCCCTCAAGTAGACATCGCTTCAGTTGTTACATCTTTTGAACATGTCTCATGCCAATGTTATGAACGTGTGTTCTGAAAATAGCAGTTGGAAGTGCTTTCGTGAAAAGATCAGCAGAGTTTTTGCTGGATTGAACATATCTCATTTCAATCTCGTTGTCCTTAATGAGATTTTGAGTGTATGAGAAGAATCTAGGAGGTATGTGTTTGGTTCGGTCACTTTTGATATACCCTTCTTTCATCTGTGCTATGCAAGCTGCATTATCTTCATAGATAATTGTTGGACTTTTATCGCGTTCGAGTCCACAAGAATCAGTAATGATTTGTGTCATTGATCTCAACCAAAAACATTCCCGAGTAGCTTCATGTAATGCAATCACTTCGGCATGATTTGATGATGTAGCAACAAGTGTTTGTTTTTGTGAACGCCATGATATTGCAGTACCTCCATTTAGGAATACATATCCAGTTTGAGATTTAGCTTTATGTGGATCAGATAAATAACCTGCATCAGCATAACCAACCAAATCTTGTTTTGATTCGTTAGAATAAAATAATCCTAAATCAGTAGTTCCTCGAAGGTATCGAAATATGTGTTTGATCCCATTCCAGTGTCTTTTGATAGGAGCAGAGCTGAACCTTGCCAACAAATTAACTGCAAAAGAAATGTCAGGTCTTGTACAATTTGTAAGATACATAAGAGCTCCAATTGTACTAAGATATGGTACTTCTGGTCTAAGAATATCTTCATAATCTTCACATGGACGAAATGGATCAGTTTCAACATTGAGTGATCTAACAACCATAGGAGTACTTAATGGTTTTGCCTTGTCCATATTGAAACGTTTTAAAATCTTTTCAGTATATGTTGTTTGATGTACAAGTAAACCATTAGGCATATGCTCAATTTGTAAACCAAGGCAATACTTAGTTTTTCCGAGATCTTTCATTTTAAATTATTTCTTTAGAAGTTGAATGGCTTCATGGATCTCTTTATTTGTACCTATGATGTTAAGATCATCAACATAAACAGCTATGATTACATATCCGGATGTTGTTTTCTTAATGAAAACACAAGGGCAAGTAAGGTTATTTGTATACCCTTTGCTTATCAAGTAATCACTTAATCGGTTATACCACATACGTCCCGATTGTTTTAACCCATATAAAGATCTTTGTAATTTAATCGAATACATTTCTTTGGGTTTTGCATTTGATGCTTCTGGTACCTTAAATCCTTCAGGTATCTTCATATATATATCACTATCAAGTGATCCATATAGATAAGCAGTCACAACATCCATGAGATGCATTTCTAAATTTTTAGAAACTGCCAGGCTGATTAAGTATCTAAAAGTAATTGAATCCATAACAGGGGAATAAGTTTCTTCATAATCAATTCCCGGTCTTTGAGAAAAACCTTGAGCTACAAGTCTAGCTTTATACCTTGTAACTTCATTTTTCTCATTTCTTTTTCGGACAAAAATCCATCTGTATCCTACAGGTTTCACATCTTTAGGAGTGAGAATGATGGATCCGAAAACTTTTCTTTTATTGAGTGATTCTAATTCAGCTCGTATTGCTTCTTTCCATTGAGCCCAATCATGTCTATTTTGACATTCAACCATAGATGTTGGTTCTGGATCATCATCATTATTCATGATGTCATATGCAACATTAAATGAAAATTTCTCATCAAGATTTTTCATTTCATTTCGGTTCCATAATATTTTTGAATGTGTATAATTGATTGCAATTTCTGTATTGACATCATCAATCTCCCCTGCAGTAGGAGTACTGATTTGTGGTTCTTCTTGAACACTTTCTTTTACCTTATTATCAGCTGATTTTCTTTTTCGAGGATTTTTATCTTTGGAACCAACTGGTCTCCCACGTTTCAGACGTGGCATAGATTCTTGAGTGACTACATTATCAGTTTTCTGATTTGGAATCTCAACTCGAGCTGGAGTATTAACCGCTGGTATATATGATTTAGTCACCCTTTTTGCATCTGTGAATGCATCAGGCAATTGATTTGCAAGTTCTTGTATATGCATTATCTTTTGAACTTCTGTCTCGCATTCTTTTGTGCGAGGATCAAGATACTTTAATTGAGGTTCACACCATGAAACATCATTTTCTTTATTTTTTATTTCTCCCCCTAATCTAGGAAATAATGTTTCATTAAAATGACAATCAGCAAAACGTGCTGTAAAAACATCACCTGTCATAGGTTCAATATACCTTATGATTGAATATGTTTCATATCCAACATATATTCCCAACCTCCTTTGAGGACCAATTTTTGTACGTTGTGGTGGCGCAATTGGAACATATACTGCACAACCAAATGTTCTAAGGTGGGAAATATTTGGCTCTTGACCAAAAGCAAGTTGTAGGGGGAATATTTATGACTTGCACTTGGTCTGATGCGAATAAATGCAGCAGCATGTAAAATTGCATGACCCCATATAGATACAGGGAGTTTTGTTCTCATTATCAATGGTCTAGCGATTAACTGTAAACGTTTAATCAGTGACTCGGCTAAACCATTTTGTGTATGCACATGAGCAACAGAATGTTCAACAACAATTCCTATAGACATGCAATAGTCATTAAATGCTTGAGATGTAAACTCACCAGCATTATCAAGTCTCACCTTTTTAATGATGTAATCAGGAAAATGTGCTCTCAATTTAATAATTTCGGCAAGAAATTTTGCAAATGCCACATTACGGCTTGATAATAGACAAACATGAGACCATCTACTAGATGCGTCTATTAGGACCATGAAATATCTAAATGGTCCACATGGTGGATGAATTGGTCCACAAATATCACCTTGAATTCTTTCAAGAAACATTGGTGATTCTTTCTCAACCTTAAGTAGTGAGGGTCTAGTTATCAATTTTCCGAGAGAGCAAGATATACATGGAACCATTGTATCATGAAGGATTTTTCTATCCTTCAGTGGACGTCCATGTGTACATTCAATAATTCTTTTCATCATTGTTGATCCTGGATGGCCCAATCTGTTATGCCATAAATTAAATACACCAGGATCAATATACTTTTCTTTAATCACCATATGTGCTTCTGGTACATTTATATGTGTATAATGTAATCCAGAATTAAGTCTTGGCAGTTTTTCAATCACGTGATTATTGTTAGTGATACTTAAATATTTCTCATTTTATGCCGTTACTGACTGATAATCATATCCATTAAGGTATATGTCAGAAAAAATCAATAAATTTCTGCTTGACTTAGGAGAGAATAAGGCATTATTAATTAAAAATGTTGTACCATTTGGTAATATGAATTTTGCCTTTCCTATCCCTTCTATCAAGTTAGCAGCACCTGATATTGTATGTATAGTTCCTTCCGTTGGTTTCAAATCAATGAAATATTTTTCAGATTTAAGTATAGTGTGTGTAGTACCACTATCTGCTATACAGAGATCTCCACTACTTGATTGATGTTGTGTTCCAGCAGAATTCATATTAAACTTCATATATAAGAAACAAACAGTAAGTATATAAATGTTACACAAAATGTTTATTACACACAAATAGATAAAACTGAAACATTTGACATACATAGAATTGAAACATCAAACATAGAACTGGAACATTTGATAAAACATATAGAACTGAAACATTTGAGAAAACATGATGACAAAGGTTAAATCGTTTTATTTATAAAAGAAACATATTAATTTAACTCAAGAAATCTTCATATAAATCAGATGGTTGCTCAGTGACTGTTGGATCAATATTATCCACAAAATTTACTTCCTTTTCTTTACCTTTCAGTGAATCCTGATACATTTTAACAAGATGTTTAGATGTTCGGCAAGTATTAGCCTAGTGGCCCATTCTACCACATCTGTAACAAGATTCTTCAGAATTTTTAGAAGAATTTTCTTCAACATCTTGTTTAGTGGGCTTGTTTTGTGATTGATATTTATATTTTCGTGGATTATTATTTCTTTGACCACTACGGCCACGACCACGTCCACGCCCATTCCCATTACCATAAGGATGGTTTCTACCATAGTTATGGCTTTTGGCATGATGATGGCGATGGTTATTATAACCACGACCTTGCCCGCGTCCTTGTCCCTGTTTATAATTATTTACAGTATTTGCTTCAGGGATTGCAAGTGTACCAGTAGGACGGGATTGCTGATTTTTCATTAATAGCTCATCATTTTGCTCTGCAACCAAGAGATATGAATTAAGTTCAGGATATGTGTTGAACTTTAGCATTCTCAAATTTCTTTGCACTGTGATGTTGGCAGCATTCATTGTGGAGAAAGTTTTCTCCAACATGTCTGCATCACTTATTTCATGTCCACATAATTTAAGTTGTGAGACTGTATTATACAGAGCTGAGCTGTATTCATTTACTTTCTTAAAGTCTTGGAACCTTAATGTTCTCCATTGATCCATAGCAGCTGGAAGTAAAATTTTTCTTTGATTATTGAATCTGCTTTTGAGACCTTCCCATAAAACATGGGGATCTTCTACAGTCACATAATTATTTTGTAAGCATTCATCAATATGTTGATGAATAAAGCAACATGCCGTTGCTTGTTCTTTTTCAGAACAAGTGTTGTTTTCATTTATGGTTTCAAGAATGCCCATTGATTTAAGATGCATTTTTACTTTTATAACCCATGGCATGTAGTTGTTTTCCGTTGATTCTAAAGGAGTAAATTTAAGCTTTTCCAGATTCGACATTTTCTATTATCAAAAATTAAAACAAACAACATGATAAATTAGAGTCAATTTATATTCATAAGTATATAAACATTAAACATAAATTTAATATAAACATAAATGATAAGTAGGCGACAGTGTCGACCATATGTAAGCAATCATAAATAAATGTTATATAACATAAATGATAATTAGGTGACAGTGTCGACCATATAAATGTTAGATAATAGTAATATAAATGTTAGTAACATAAATGATAATTAGGCGACAGTGTCGACCATATATTATTCAGGTGGTATAACCGACCATATATCATTTAGGTGGCAGAGCCAACCATAATTAGTATTAAGATTATCGTGCTGATAACGTGTTATAATTCAGTAGGCTTATAACTACCTTTAGTGGTTTGATTCTTGATGTTATAATTCAGTAGGCTTATAACTACCTTCAGTGGTTTGATTCTTGATTAAGAATGCTAATAATGAAGTGTAAGAACAAAGATGATAATGGAGAAAAAGAAAGAAACACTTTGTAAGTGTGAGAAATGGTGCAAGTTTAATGCTTGCATTCATGGCTATTTATAGCAAAAATATCACAAGTTTAGGTAATACAATAATATTAGTTTTGTGTATCAATAATTGACTATCCATTTATATATATATTTATATATTATAACAAAAAAAAGGTTATGCTTGATAATCATACTTTAACTTTAAACAAATATAGTATTATTCTCCGTAACAAATTGGGCAACGATCTGTTCTCTTGGTCTTATAAAAGGAATGGATGTAGATTAAAAAAAACAAATAGAAATAAAACTTATGAGTAAAACATACTACCTCCTTTTTATTAGAGTACTCCATTCACGCTCTTCCTCAAATTAACACACTACTATATCAGCGTCACATCATCACTTCTTTCGTATCACTAAAACCAGTTGTAGTGGTAACTCATGTTGTGAGTTCGCGTTGTGCACTTTTTGCACTTTTTTGCTGACTATGACGTGTTGTGTTATTGAGTGGAGTAGTGATGGTGTTGTGAGTTGGTGTTGTGTTAGTGGAATGTTGATGTGACATTTAATTTTGTATGTGTATATATATATATATATATATATATATATATATATATATATATATATATATATATATTGTAGTGACCCGAACTTTTCCATGTTTATATATATTAAATGAAATTGATATTTATATGATTAAGTGTTTCCAACATGTTAAGCAATCAAACTTGTTAAGACTTGATTAATTGAAATAGGTTTCATATAGACAATTGACCACCCAAGTTGACCGGTGATTCACGAACGTTAAAACTTGTAAAAACTATATGATGACATATATATGATTATATATATAGTTAACATGATATTATTATAAATAAGTATCTCATTAGGTATTTTAACAATGAGTTATATACATAAAATTGAGTTTATTGAATTAAGAAAATCGAAACGATATATATAACGATTATCGTTATAACAACGTCTTACTGAATACATATGAATCATATTAAGATATTGATACACTATGTTTAATCATGATAAATGATAAGTAAACATGTCATTAATTGTATTAACAATGAACTACATATGTAAAAACAAGACTACTAACTTAATGATTTCGAAACGAGACATATATGTAACGATTATCGTTGTAACTGAAATGTCCCGTTCTTATTGATTAAAAACGTTCCATATTAATTGATTTCGTTGCGAGGTTTTGACCTCTATATGAGACGTTTTTCAAAGACTGCATTCATTTTAAAACAAACCATAACCTTTATTTCATCAATAAAGGTTTAAAAAGCTTTACGTAGATTATCAAATAATGATAATCTAAAATATCCTGTTTACACACGACCATTACATAATGGTTTACAATACAAATATGTTACAACAAAATAAGTTTCTTGAATGCAGTTTTTACACAATATCATACAAGCATGGACTCCAAATCTTGTCCTTATTTAAGTATGCGACAGCGGAAGCTCTTAATAATCACCTGAGAATAAACATGCTTAAAACGTCAACAAAAATGTTGGTGAGTTATAGGTTTAACCTATATATATCAAATCATAATAATAGACCACAAGATTTCATATTTCAATACACATCCCATACATAGAGATAAAAATCATTCATATGGTGAACACCTGGTAACCGACATTAACAAGATGCATATATAAGAATATCCCCATCATTCCGGGACACCCTTCGGATATGATATAAATTTCGAAGTACTAAAGCATCTGGTACTTTGGATGGGGTTTGTTAGGCCCAATAGATCTATCTTTAGGATTCGCGTCAATTAGGGTGTCTGTTCCCTAATTCTTAGATTACCAGACTTAATAAAAAGGGGCATATTCGATTTCGATAATTCAACCATAGAATGTAGTTTCACGTACTTGTGTCTATTTTGTAAATCATTTATAAAACCTGCATGTATTCTCATCCCAAAAATATTAGATTTTAAAAGTGGGACTATAACTCACTTTCACAGATTTTTACTTCGTCGGGAAGTAATACTTGGCCACTGGTTGATTCACGAACCTATAACAATATATACATATATATCAAAGTATGTTTAAAATATATTTACAACACTTTTAATATATTTTGATGTTTTAAGTTTATTAAGTCAGCTGTCCTCGTTAGTAACTTAAAACTAGTTGTCCACAGTTAGATGTATAGAAATAAATCGATAAATATTATCTTGAATCAATCCACGACCCAGTGTATACGTATCTCAGTATTGATCACAACTCAAACTATATATATTTTGGAATCAACCTCAACCCTGTATAGCTAACTCCAACATTCACATATAGAGTGTCTATGGTTGTTCCGAAATATATATAGATGTGTCGACATGATAGGTCGAAACATTGTATACGTGTCTATGGTATCTCAAGATTACATAATATACAATACAAGTTTATTAAGTTATGGTTGGAATAGATTTGTTACCAATTTTCACGTAGCTAAAATGAGAAAAATTATCCAATCTTGTTTTACCCATAACTTCTTCATTTTAAATCCGTTTTGAGTGAATAAAATTGCTATGGTTTCATATTGAACTCTATTTTATGAATCTAAACAGAAAAAGTATAGGTTTATAGTCAGAAAAATAAGTTACAAGTCGTTTTTGTAAAGGTAGTCATTTCAGTCGAAAGAACGACGTCTAGATGACCATTTTAGAAAACATACTTCCACTTTGAGTTTAACCATAATTTTTGGATATAGTTTCATGTTCATAATAACAATCATTTTCTCAGAATAACAACTTTTAAATCAAAGTTTATCATAGTTTTTAATTAACTAACCCAAAACAGCCCGCGGTGTTACTACGACGGTGTAAATCCGGTTTTACGGTGTTTTTCGTGTTTCCAGGTTTTAAATCATTAAGTTAACATATCATATAGATATAGAACATGTGTTTAGTTGATTTTAAAAGTCAAGTTAGAAGGATTAACTTTTGTTTGCGAACAAGTTTAGAATTAACTAAACTATGTTCTAGTGATTACAAGTTTAAACCTTCGAATAAGATAGCTTTATATGTATGAATCGAATGATGTTATGAACATCATTACTACCTTAAGTTCCTTGGATAAACCTACTAGAAAAGAGAAAAATGGATCTAGCTTCAAAGGATCCTTGGATGGCTCGAAGTTCTTGAAGCAGAATCATGACACGAAAATAAGTTCAAGTAAGATCATCACTTGAAATAAGATTGTTATAGTTATAGAAATTGAACCAAAGTTTGAATATGATTATTACCTTGTATTAGAATGATAACCTACTGTAAGAAACAAAGATTTCTTGAGGTTGGATGATCACCTTACAAGATTGGAAGTGAGCTAGCAAACTTGAAAGTATTCTTGATTTTATGTAACTAGAACTTGTAGAATATATGAAGAACACTTAGAACTTGAAGATAGAACTTGAGAGAGATCAATTAGATGAAGAAAATTGAAGAATGAAAGTGTTTGTAGGTGTTTTTGGTCATTGGTGTATGGATTAGATATAAAGGATATGTAATTTTGTTTTCATGTAAATAAGTCATGAATGATTACTCATATTTTTGTAATTTTATGAGATATTTCATGCTAGTTGCCAAATGATGGTTCCCACATGTGTTAGGTGACTCACATGGGCTGCTAAGAGCTGATCATTGGAGTGTATATATGTGATGACCCGAAAAATTTCGACTAATTTAAACCAATTCTCTTTATGATTTAATATTATGTAAATATACATATATGTATGTATATATATATATATATATATTATAAGATGTACAAGTAAAAACGACTTTCCTACAGTAAAACATTAATTGCTACAGTAAAAATGACTTTGCTACAGTAAAACACTATTTGCTACAGTGAAACCGTATTTTGCTACAGACTTTAGTTTTAAACTAAAATGTGCATCATTACCTCTAGACGATAAATATACTATTGAATTAGCTAATGGTAAACTGATAAAAGCCGATAAAATTTGCCATGGTTGCGAAATGAATCTCGCTGGTGAAACCTTCAAAATTGATTTGATACCCGTAGAATTAGGAAGTTTTGATGTAATCGTTGGCATGGACTGGATGTCCAAAACAAGAGCGGAAGTTGTTTGCGCTGAGAAAGCAATCCGCATCCCTCGTAAGGATGAAACGTCATTAATGATTTATGGGGAGAAGAACAACTCAAAACTGAACTTTATCAGCTGCATGAAGGCCCAGAAACTTATAAGAAAAGGTTGTTATGCTATTCTGGCACACGTAAAGAAGATCGATACTGAAGAAAGAAGCATTGATGACATGCCGGTTGTAAGAGAATATCCCGGAGTATTTCCAAAAGAATTACCGGGGCTACCTCCACTCAGATGTGTAGAATTCCAGATTGATCTCATACCAGGAGCTGCACCTGTAGCCCGATCTCCATATAGACTTGCACCTTCAGAAATGCAAGAATTACAAGACCAGTTGCAAGAATTATCGGACCGTAGATTTATTCGTCCTAGTTTTTCACCTTGGGGTGCTCCTATTCTGTTCGTCAAGAAGAAGGATGGATCTATGAGAATGTGCATAGATTACAGAGAATTAAACAAATTAACGATCAAGAATCGGTACCCATTACCGAGGATTGATGATTTGTTTGATCAATTGCAAGGATCAAGTGTTTATTCTAAGATTGATCTACGCTCCGGATATCATCAACTGAGAGTGAAGGAAGAAGATGTTCCTAAAACCGCGTTCAGAACCCGTTACGGTCACTATGAGTTTCTAGTCATGCCTTTTGGATTAACTAATGCTCCAGCAGTATTCATGGATCTAATGAATCGCATCTGTAGACCGTATTTAGACAAATTTGTCATTGTTTTTATCGACGACATATTGATTTACTCGAAGAACAAGGAAGAACATGAGCAACACTTAAGACTGGTACTAGAGATACTCAAGAAAGAAGAATTGTACGCAAAATTTTCGAAGTGTGATTTCTGGTTACAAGAAGTACAATTTTTGGGCCATGTTGTCAGTAAACATGGAATTAAAGTTGACCCCGCCAAGATCGAAGCCATTAGTAAATGGGAAACCCCGAAGACTCCAACACAAATTCGCCAATTCTTAGGTCTTGCTGGTTACTACCGAAGATTCATTCAAGATTTCTCTAGAATCGCCAAACCCTTAACTGCATTGACTCAAAAGGGAAAGAAGTATGATTGGTCCACGGAACAGGAATCCTCATTCCAGTTATTAAAGAAGAAGTTAACGTCTGCACCCATTTTGTCATTACCAGAAGGAAATGATGATTTCGTGATCTATTGTGACGCTTCGCGCCAAGGTTTAGGATGTGTATTAATGCAACGCACAAAAGTTATCGCATATGCCTCACGACAACTAAAAATTCATGAAAAGAACTATACGACACACGATTTGGAACTTGGAGCTGTAGTTTTTGCACTCAAAATATGGAGACACTATCTATATGGCACCAAGTGTACAGTGTACACCGACCATAAGAGTCTTCAGCATATTTTTGATCAAAAACAACTCAATATGAGACAACGTCGCTGGGTAGAGTTGTTAAACGATTACGATTGTGAAATCCGTCACCACCCCGGAAAGGCTAATGTTGTAGCTGATGCCCTAAGTCGAAAAGAAAGAGTAAAACCTCTTAGGGTCCGAGCTTTGAATATTACAATTCGTACTGATCTCACAAAGCAAATTCAAGCAGCACAGTTAGAGGCTTTAAAAGAAGAAAACGAAAAAGGCGAAATAAGCAAAGGGTTAGAAAAATAACTTGAAGAAAAAGCCGATGGAACCCTGTATTTTGCTGGTAGGATATGGGTACCAAAACATGGTAACCTAAGGCAACTAGTACTGGATGAAGCACACAAAACGAGGTACTCAATTCACCCAGGAAACGGAAAAATGTACCACGATCTCAAGAAGTTTTATTGGTGGCCTAATATGAAAACAGAAATTGCTACTTATGTAAGCAAATGTTTAACGTGTGCAAAGGTCAAAGCTGAGCACCAAAAGCCGTCAGGATTACTGCAACAACCAGAAATTCCGCAGTGGAAATGGGAAAGAATAATCATGGATTTCATTACGAAATTGCCAAGGACTGCAAGTAGTCATGATACTATTTGGGTGATAGTTGATCGTCTAACTAAATCAGCTCACTTTCTACCAATAAAGGAGACAGACAGTATGGAGAAATTAGCACGCCTATATTTGAAGGAAGTAGTTTCCAGGCATGGTGTACCCATCTCTATCATATCTGATCGCGACACCCGATTCACATCACGTTTCTGGCAGTCATTACAAAAAGCATTGGGACCTCGATTAGATATGAGCACCGCTTATCACCCACAGACAGATGGTCAAAGTGAAAGAACAATACAAACATTGGAAGACATGTTACGGGCATGCGTGATTGACTTTGGAACCAGTTGGGATCGACACTTACCGTTGGCAGAATTTTCATACAATAACAGCTATCATACGAGCATCAACGCATCGCCATTTGAAGCACTTTACGGTAGAAAGTGCAGATCTCCTATCTGTTGGAGTGAAGTAGGAGAAAGACAACTTACTGGACCAGAAATTATTCACGAAACCACCGAAAAGATCATTCAAATACAACAGCGATTGAAAACGGCCATGAGTCGCCAAAAGAGTTATGCTGATGTAAGAAGAAAACCGCTAGAATTTCAAGTGGGCGACAAAGTCATGTTGAAAGTGTCACCCTGGAAAGGCGTTGTACGATTCGGTAAACGAGGAAAGCTAAGTCCTAGGTACGTAGGACCCTTTGAAATCACCGAAAGAATTGGAGCAGTTGCTTATCGATTAAGGCTACCACAAGAACTTAGTAGTGTTCACGACACATTTCACGTGTCAAATTTGAAGAAATGTTTAGCTGAAGAGGATGTCGTAATTCCTCTTGACGAAATACGAATCAATGATAAACTCCATTTTATCGAAGAACCTGTTGAAATCATGGACCGTGAGGTCAAACAATTAAAACAAAGCAAAATACCGATAGTTAGGGTTCGTTGGAACGCAGGACGAGGACCCGAGTTTACTTGGGAACGTGAAGATCAAATGAAGCAAAAGTATCCACATTTGTTCACTGATATCGCTCATGAAACAGGTACTACTCAAAATTTCGGGACGAAATTTTCTTTAACGGGGAGGTACTGTGATGACCCGAAAAATTTCGACTAATTTAAACCAATTCTCTTTATGATTTAATATTATGTAAATATACATATATGTATGTATATATATATATATATATTATAAGATGTACAAGTAAAAACGACTTTCCTACAGTAAAACATTAATTGCTACAGTAAAAATGACTTTGCTACAGTAAAACACTATTTGCTACAGTGAAACCGTATTTTGCTACAGTGCTACAGTGAAAATACTATTTGCTACAGTAAAATACTATTTGATGTCGACGAACTAGCAAACAAAAACAGAAAAGGCGGCCATGCGATCGCATGGCAAAAACACTGAAAACTCATGCGATCGCATGAGCTACAGTAAATCGAAAAGTACTATAAAAAGGCCAGTTTGTTCGACGAAATACTTCACAATATATTTTCTTATGTAACATAAATTTTAATTTATAATTATAATTATAATTTTAATTTAAGTTGATAATAATAAAGTATATTCGAGGGTGTTTTAATTCGGGTTTCAAACCGCTTTAAGCTAAGGAAATATTGGGTATTGTTTGGGGTATTGTTCTTGAATCCAAGGCCAACCATACAGTCATCTACCGTCATTACGTCTACGCAATTTACCTACAATATTGAGTCTCAATATTGAACTGTGAGTTATAGATCCCTTTTTAAATACTTTAAATATTTTTGGGCTGAGAATACATGCAATTTATTTTAAACGCGATAAGACACAAGTACATACAAAATTCTACACTGAGTTAAACCGAAAATCCCTTAGCTTTGGTAACTAGTAGCTGCCAGTACATAGGATATGGACTGGTGGGCGCGAATAATTGTATATGGATCCATAGGGCTTGACATCCCCGTCCGAGCTAGAGCGCTAGCCTTTTAACGGACGTATGTTATTTGAGTTTAAGACACGTTGGTTTGCGCGTATTAAAACGAATGGGGTAATTATCACTATAGCGTTAAGTTTAGTTACCAGGGTGCTCTGTTACGTAGAATCTATTGATAAACTTTTGATGAAATCTTGTGGTCTATCTTTATACATGTTTATGACTCGAGCAATTAAACCTATAACTCACCAACATTCGTGTTGACTTTTTAGCATGTTTTATTCTCAGGTCCTTAGAATGCTTCCGCTGTGATGTGCTTGTTGCCTGCATGGAGTCTCTCATGCTTTGTACAAAGTTTATTGCATTCAAAATAAAACTGCGTTGTGTAATAAATAATTGGACTGTGATGTCAACCTGTAAATTAAAGACTTATGTATTTCGGGGTTTTGCTTATACCTAAGCACTCGCCCACATGTTTATAACTTTCTATGTTTAGAAAGTCACTTATTTTAATGAATGCAATATTTTATCAAAACGTATCATATAGAGGTCAAAACCTCACTGTGGAATCAATGATTAACGTGCCGCGTCAATAGCGATTTTGACGGGTCGTTACAATATACCAATAGTACATACATCTAAAAGCTGTGTATTGTACGAGTACGAATACGGGTGCATACGAGTAGAATTGTTGATGAAACTGAACGAGGATGTAATTGTAAGCATTTTTGTTAAGTAGAAGTATTTTGATAAGTGTATTGAAGTCTTTCAAAAGTGTATAAATACATATTAAAACACTACATGTATATACATTTTAACTGAGTCGTTAAGTCATCGTTAGTCGTTACATGTAAGTGTTGTTTTGAAACCTTTAGGTTAACGATCTTGTTAAATGTTGTTAACCCAATGTTTATAATATCAAATGAGATTTTAAATTATTATATTATCATGATATTATCATGTATGAATATCTCTTAATATGATATATATACATTAAATGTCTTTACAACGATAATCGTTACATATATGTCTCGTTTAAAAATCATTAAGTTAGTAGTCTTGTTTTTACATATGTAGTTCATTGTTAATATACTTAATGATATGTTTACTTATCATAGTATCATGTTAACTATATATATATCCATATATATGTCATCATATAGTTTTTACAAGTTTTAACGTTCGTGAATCACCGGTCAACTTGGGTGGTCAATTGTCTATATGAAACATATTTCAATTAATCAAGTCTTAACAAGTTTGATTGCTTAACATGTTGGAAACATTTAATCATGTAAATATCAATCTCAATTAATATATATAAACATGGAAAAGTTCGGGTCACTACAGTACCTACCCGTTAAATAAATTTCGTCCCGAAATTTTAAGCTGTTGAAGGTGTTGACGAATCTTCTGGAAATAGATGTGGGTATTTCTTCTTCATCTGATCTTCACGCTCCCAGGTGAACTCGGGTCCTCTACGAGCATTCCATCGAACCTTAACAATTGGTATCTTGTTTTGCTTAAGTCTTTTAACCTCACGATCCATTATTTCGACGGGTTCTTCGATGAATTGGAGTTTTTCGTTGATTTGGATTTCATCTAACGGAATAGTGAGATCTTCTTTAGCAAAACATTTCTTCAAATTCGAGACGTGGAAAGTGTTATGTACAGCCGCGAGTTGTTGAGGTAACTCAAGTCGGTAAGCTACTGGTCCGACACGATCAATAATCTTGAATGGTCCAATATACCTTGGATTTAATTTCCCTCATTTACCAAATCGAACAACGCCTTTCCAAGGTGCAAGTTTAAGCATGACCATCTCTCCAATTTCAAATTCTATATCTTTTCTTTTAATGTCAGCGTAGCTCTTTTGTCGACTTTGGGCGGTTTTCAACAGTTGTTGAATTTGGATGATCTTCTCGGTAGTTTCTTGTATAATCTCCGGACCCGTAATCTGTCTATCCCCCACTTCACTCCAACAAATCGGAGACCTGCACTTTCTACCATAAAGTGCTTCAAACGGCGCCATCTCAATGCTTGAATGGTAGCTGTTGTTTTAGGAAAATTCTGCTAACGGTAGATGTCGATCCCAACTGTTTCTGAAATCAATAACACATGCTCGTAGCATGTCTTCAAGCGTTTGTATCGTCCTTTCGCTCTGCCCATCAGTTTGTGGATGATAGGCAGTACTCATGTCTAGACGAGTTCCTAATGCTTGCTGTAATGTCTGCCAGAATCTTGAAATAAATCTGCCATCCCTATCAGAGATAATAGAGATTGGTATTCCATGTCTGGAGACGACTTCCTTCAAATACAGTCGTGCTAACTTCTCCATCTTGTCATCTTCTCTTATTGGAAGGAAGTGTGCTGATTTGGTGAGACGATCAACTATTACCCAAATAGTATCAAAACCACTTGCAGTCCTTGGCAATTTAGTGATGAAATCCATGGTAATGTTTTCCCATTTCCATTCCGGGATTTCGGGTTGTTGAAGTAGACCTGATGGTTTTTGATGCTCAGCTTTGACCTTAGAACACGTCAAACATTCTCCTACGTATTTAGCAACATCGGATTTCATACCCGGCCACCAAAAATGTTTCTTGAGATCCTTGTACATCTTCCCCGTTCCAGGATGTATTGAGTATCTGGTTTTTGAGCTTCTCTAAGTACCATTTCTATCATATCTCCAAATTTTGGTACCCAAATCCTTTCAGCCCTATACCGGGTTCCGTCTTCCCGAATATTAAGATGCTTCTCCGATCCTTTGGGTATTTCATCCTTTAAATTTCCCTCTTTTAAAACTCCTTGTTGCGCCTCCTTTATTTGAGTAGTAAGGTTATTGTGAATCATTATATTCATAGATTTTACTCGAATGGGTTCTCTGTCCTTCCTGCTCAAGGCGTCGGCTACCACATTTGCCTTCCCCGGGTGGTAACGAATCTCAAAGTCGTAATCATTCAACAATTCAATCCACCTACGCTGCCTCATATTCAGTTGTTTCTGATTAAATATGTGTTGAAGACTTTTGTGGTCGGTATATATAATACTTTTGACCCCATATAAGTAGTGCCTCCAAGTCTTTAATGTAAAAACAACCGCGCCTAATTCCAAATCATGCGTCGTATAATTTTGTTCGTGAATCTTCAATTGTCTAGACGCATAAGCAATCACCTTCGTTCGTTGCATTAATACACAACCGAGACCTTGCTTTGATGCGTCACAATAAATCACAAAATCATCATTCCCTTCAGGCAATGACAATATAGGTGCCGTAGTTAGCTTTTTCTTCAATAACTGGAACGCTTTCTCTTGTTCATCCTTCCATTCAAATTTCTTTCCTTTATGCGTTAATGCAGTCAAGGGTTTTGCTATTCTGTAAAAGTCTTGGATGAACCTTCTGTAGTAACCAGCTAGTCCTAAAAATTGGCGTATGTGTTTCGGAGTTTTCGGGGTTTCCCACTTTTCAACAGTTTCTATCTTTGCCGGACCACCTTAATACCTTCTTTGTTCACTATGTGACCGAGGAATTGAACTTCTTCCAACCAAAATGCACACTTTGAAAACTTAGCGTACAATTCTTCCTTCCTCAATACTTCTAACACCTTTCTCAAATGTTCACCGTGTTCTTGGTCATTCTTTGAGTAAATAAGTATGTCATCAATGAAAACAATGACAAACTTGTCAAGGTATGGTCCACACACTCGGTTCATAAGGTCCATGAACACAGCTGGTGCATTAGTTAAACCAAACGGCATGACCATAAACTCGTAATGACCGTAACGTGTTCTGAAAGCAGTCTTTGGAATATCATCTTCTTTCACCCGCATTTGATGATACCCGGAATGTAAGTCAATCTTTGAATAAACAGACGAGCCTTGTAGTTGATCAAATAAGTCATCGATTCTCGGTAGTGGGTAGCGGTTCTTGATGGTAAGTTTGTTCAACTCTCGGTAGTCGATACACAACCTGAAAGTACCATCTTTCTTCTTGACAAACAAAACAGGAGCTCCCCACGGTGATGTGCTTGGTCGAATGAAACCACGCTCTAAAAGTTCTTGTAATTAGCTTTGCAGTTCTTTCATCTCGCTGGGTGCGAGTCTGTAAGGAGCACGAGCTATTGGTGCAGCTCCTGGTACAAGATCTATTTGAAATTCAACGGATCGATGTGGGGGTAATCCCGGTAATTCTTTCGGAAATACATCGGGAAATTCTTTTGCAATGGGAACATCATTGATGCTCTTTTCTTCAGTTTGTACTTTCTCGATGTGTGCTAGAACAGCATAGCAACCTTTTCTTATTAGTTTTTGTGCGTTCAAATTACTAATAAGATGTAGCTTCGTGTTGCCCTTTTCTCCGTACACCATTAAGGGTTTTCCTTTTTCTCGTATAATGCGAATTGCATTTTTGTAACAAACGATCTCTGCTTTCACTTCTTTCAACCAGTCCATACCGATTATCACATCAAAACTCCCTAACTCTACTGGTATCAAATCAATCTTAAATGTTTCGCTAACCAGTTTAATTTCTCGATTCCGACATATATTATCTGCTGAAATTAATTTACCATTTGCTAATTCGAGTAAAAATTTACTATCCAAAGGCGTCAATGGACAACTTAATTTAGCACAAAAATCTCTACTCATATAGCTTCTATCCGCACCCGAATCAAATAAAACGTAAGCAGATTTATTGTCAATAAGAAACGTACCAGTAACAAGCTCCGGGTCTTCCTGTGCCTCTGCCGCATTAATATTGAAAACTCTTCCGCGGCCTTGTCCATTCGTGTTCTCCTGGTTCGGGCAATTTCTAATAATGTGGCCCGGTTTTCCACATTTATAACAAACTACATTTGCATAACTTGTTCCGACACTACTTTCTCCGCCATTACTCGTTCCGACACCATTTGTTCCTTTCGTTCTATTAACCCCTGGTCCGTAGACCTCACACTTCGCCGCGCTATGACCATTTCTTTTACACTTGTTGCAAAATTTGGTGCAGAACCCCGAGTGATACTTTTCACACCTTTGGCATAGCTGCTTCTGATTGTTGTTGTTGTTGCGGTTATTATTGTTGTTGGGATGGTTGTTGTAGTTGCTGTTGTTGTTGTTGTTGTTGTTGTTGTTGTTGTTGTTGTTGTTGTTGTTGTTGGGCCGTTTGTTGTAGTTGCGATTGATGTTGCGATTGTTGGGATAATTGTTGCGATTATTGTTGTAATTGCTGTTGTTGTTGTATTGGTGATTCTTATCACCGTTTTCCTCCCACTTTCTTTTGACTTGCTTCACATTGGCCTCTTCAGCAGTCTGTTCTTTAATTCTTTCTTCAATCTGGTTCACTAGTTTGTGAGCCATTCTACATGCCTGTTGTATGGAGGCGGGCTCGTGTGAACTTATATCTTCTTGGATTCTTTCCGGTAATCCTTTCACAAACACGTCGATCTTCTCTTCCTCATCTTCGAATGCTCCCGGACACAATAGGCACAATTCTGTGAATCGTCTTTCATACGTGGTAATATCAAATCCTTGGGTTCGTAACCCTCTAAGTTCTGTCTTGAGCTTATTGACCTCGGTTCTGGGACGGTATTTCTCGTTCATCAAGTGCTTGAATGCTGACCACGGTAGTGCGTACGCATCGTCTTGTCCCACTTGATCTAGATAGGTATTCCACCATGTTAACGCAGAACCTATGAAGGTATGCGTAGCATACTTCACTTTGTCCTCTTCAGTACACTTACTTATGGCAAACACCGATTCGACCTTCTCGGTCCACCATTTCAATCCGATCGGTCCTTCGGTTCCATCAAATTCCAAAGGTTTGCAGGCAGTGAATTCTTTGTAAGTGCATCCTACACGATTTCCTGTACTGCTAGATTCAAGGTTATTGTTGGTATGTAGCGCAGCCTGTACTGCGGCTATGTTTGAAGCTAGAAAAGTACGGAATTCCTCTTCATTCATATTCAGGGTGTGTCGAGTAGTCGGTGCCATTTCCTTCAAAATAGTTAAATGGAACAAGTTAATCATACAGAATATTAAGAGTAGTTGATAGTATTTCGTAGCATAATATGAACTCATTTATAAAAGCTTTTTCTTCATATTAGCATTTTATAAGTTTAAATTCGGGTAGTACCTACCCGTTAAGTTCATACTTAGTAGCTAATATACAATTCAACTACTACAATTCTATATGAAAAACTGATTATAATAATATTTCGCGTTCAAACTTTTATACAATATTTTACAAACTTACAATACCGCTTATTTTACATAAAGCATGAAATATAGCACACAATAACTTTGATACAAGATAGTTGTGAAGATAATTCTAGCTAGTACACAAGTCGTTCAGCAAAGGCAATAAAGACACGTAATTCATACGTCCAGAAACAAGTCATGCATTCTGGTTTTACTAGGACTACTTCCCATCCTTGGTCTTGTGGAACATAACCGATATGGCCGTTGATAAGACAGCGTGTTGTAACATCGTCAAAGGGACGAGGGTTACGTAATGTCCAACAGTCCCGTAAAAATCTAAAAACCTTATTTCTTACCCCAATTACCGACTCCGTCACTTGTGGGAACGTTTTATTTAATAGTTGTAGCCCGATGTTCTTGTTCTCACTTTGGTGAGAAGCGAACATTACTAATCCGTAAGCATAACATGCTTCTTTATGTTGCATGTTAGCCGCTTTTTCTAAATCACGAAGTCCAATATTCGGATATATTGAGTCAAAATAATTTCTTAACCCATTGCGTAAAATAGCATTTGGGTTCCCCGCAATATATGCGTCAAAGTAAACACATCGTAACTTATGGATTTCCCAATGTGATATCCCCCATCTTTCGAACGAAAGCCTTTTATAAACCAAGGCATTCTTGGAACGTTCTTCGAATGTCTTACAAACTGATCTCGCCTTAAATAGTTGTGCCGAAGAATTCTGACCGACTCTAGACAAGATTTCATCAATCATGTCTCTGGGTAGGTCTCTTAAAATATTGGGTTGTTTATCCATTTTGTGTTTTTATACTGTAAAATAGACAAGAGTTAGATTCATAAAAAAAAAATACTTATTAATACAAGCAATTTTTACATATATCATAAAGCATAAGCACACTATATTACATATATTATACCACACGAATACAACTATCTTATTTCGACTCGCTTGTTTCTTCTTCTTCGGTTTTGGTTCGTTTTGCCAAGTTTCTAGGGATATATGATGTTCCCCTAATACGAGCCGTCGTTATCCACATTGGTTTAGAAAAACCTGGTGGTTTAGAGGTTCCCGGGTCATTATTACAACTTAAGGACTTCGGGGGTTGACGATACATATAAAGTTCATCGGGGTTGGAATTAGATTTCTCTATTTTTATGCCCTTTCCCTTATTATTTTCTTTTGCCTTTTTAAATTCAGTTGGGGTAATTTCTATAACATCATCGGAATTCTCGTCGGAATCCGATTCATCTGAGAATTGGTAATCCTCCCAATATTTTGCTTCCTTAGCGGAAACACCATTGACCATAATTAACCTTGGTCGGTTGGTTGAGGATTTTCTTTTACTTAACCGTTTTATTATTTCCCCCACCGGTTCTATTTCTTCATCCGGTTCCGATTCTTCTTCCGGTTCCGATTCTTCTTCTGGTTCCGACTCTTCTTCCGGTTCCTCTTCGGGAACTTGTGAATCAGTCCACGAATCATTCCAATTTACATTTGACTCTTCATTATTATTAGGTGAGTCAATGGGACTTGTTCTAGAGGTAGACATCTATCACATAATATCAAACGCGTTAAGAGATTAATATATCACATAATATTCACATGTTAAAAATATATAGTTTCCAACAAAATTTGTTAAGCAATCATTTTTCAAGTAAACACGGTCGAAGTCCAGACTCACTAATGCATCCTAACAAACTCGATAAGACACACTAATGCAAAATTCTGGTTCTCTAAGACCAACGCTCGGATACCAACTGAAATGTCCCGTTCTTATTGATTAAAACGTTCCATATTAATTGATTTCGTTGCGAGGTTTTGACCTCTATATGAGACGTTTTTCAAAGACTGCATTCATTTTAAAACAAACCATAACCTTTATTTCATCAATAAAGGTTTAAAAAGCTTTACGTAGATTATCAAATAATGATAATCTAAAATATCCTGTTTACACACGACCATTACATAATGGTTTACAATACAAATATGTTACAACAAAATAAGTTTCTTGAATGCAGTTTTTACACAATATCATACAAGCATGGACTCCAAATCTTGTCCTTATTTAAGTATGCTACATCGGAAGCTCTTAATAATCACCTGAGAATAAACATGCTTAAAACGTCAACAAAAATGTTGGTGAGTTATAGGTTTTTCACTATATATATCAAATCATAATAATAGACCACAAGATTTCATATTTCAATACACATCCCATACATAGAGATAAAAATCATTCATATGGTGAACACCTGGTAACCGACATTAACAAGATGCATATATAAGAATATCCCCATCATTCCGGGACACCCTTCGGATATGATATAAATTTCGAAGTACTAAAGCATCCGGTACTTTGGATGGGGTTTGTTAGGCCCAATAGATCTATCTTTAGGATTCGCGTCAATTAGGGTGTCTGTTCCCTAATTCTTAGATTACCAGACTTAATAAAAAGGGGCATATTCGATTTCGATAATTCAACCATAGAATGTAGTTTCACGTACTTGTGTCTATTTTGTAAATCATTTATAAAACCTGCATGTATTCTCATCCCAAAAATATTAGATTTTAAAAGTGGGACTATAACTCACTTTCACAGATTTTTACTTCGTCGGGAAGTAATACTTGGCCACTGGTTGATTCACGAACCTATAACAATATATACATATATATCAAAGTATGTTCAAAATATATTTACAACACTTTTAATATATTTTGATGTTTTAAGTTTATTAAGTCAGCTGTCCTCGTTAGTAACTTAAAACTAGTTGTCCACAGTTAGATGTATAGAAATAAATCGATAAATATTATCTTGAATCAATCCACGACCCAGTGTATACGTATCTCAGTATTGATCACAACTCAAACTATATATATTTTGGAATCAACCTCAACCCTGTATAGCTAACTCCAACATTCACATATAGAGTGTCGGTTGTTCCGAAATATATATAGATGTGTCGACATGATAGGTCGAAACATTGTATACGTGTCTATGGTATCTCAAGATTACATAATATACAATACAAGTTTATTAAGTTATGGTTGGAATAGATTTGTTACCAATTTTCACGTAGCTAAAATGAGAAAAATTATCCAATCTTGTTTTACCCATAACTTCTTCATTTTAAATCCGTTTTGAGTGAATAAAATTGCTATGGTTTCATATTGAACTCTATTTTATGAATCTAAACAGAAAAAGTATAGGTTTATAGTCGGAAAAATAAGTTACAAGTCGTTTTTGTAAAGGTAGTCATTTCAGTCGAAAGAACGACGTCTAGATGACCATTTTAGAAAACATACTTCCACTTTGAGTTTAACCATAATTTTTGGATATAGTTTCATGTTCATAATAACAATAATTTTCTCAGAATAACAACTTTTAAATCAAAGTTTATCATAGTTTTTAATTAACTAACCCAAAACAGCCCGCGGTGTTACTACGACGGTGTAAATCCGGTTTTACGGTGTTTTTCGTGTTTCCAGGTTTTAAATCATTAAGTTAGCATATCATATAGATATAGAACATGTGTTTAGTTGATTTTAAAAGTCAAGTTAGAAGGATTAACTTTTGTTTGCGAACAAGTTTAGAATTAACTAAACTATGTTCTAGTGATTACAAGTTTAAACCTTCGAATAAGATAGCTTTATATGTATGAATCGAATGATGTTATGAACATCATTACGACCTTAAGTTCCTTGGATAAACCTACTGGAAAAGAAAAAAATGGATCTAGCTTCAAAGGATCCTTGGATGGCTCGAAGTTCTTGAAGCAGAATCATGACACGAAAACAAGTTCAAGTAAGATCATCACTTGAAATAAGATTGTTATAGTTATAGAAATTGAACCAAAGTTTGAATATGATTATTACCTTGTATTAGAATGATAACCTACTGTAAGAAACAAAGATTTCTTGAGGTTGGATGATCACCTTACAAGATTGGAAGTGAGCTAGCAAACTTGAAAGTATTCTTGATTTTATGTAACTAGAACTTGTAGAATATATGAAGAAAACTTAGAACTTGAAGATAGAACTTGAGAGAGATCAATTATATGAAGAAAATTGAAGAATGAAAGTGTTTGTAGGTGTTTTTGGTCGTTGGTGTATGGATTAGATATAAAGGATATGTAATTTTGTTTTCATGTAAATAAGTCATGAATGATTACTCATATTTTTGTAATTTTATGAGATATTTCATGCTAGTTGCCAAATGATGGTTTCCACATATGTTAGGTGACTCACATGGGCTGCTAAGAGCTGATCATTGGAGTGTATATACCAATAGTACATACATCTAAAAGCTGTGTATTGTACGAGTACGAATACGGGTGCATACGAGTAGAATTGTTGATGAAACTGAACGAGGATGTAATTGTAAGCATTTTTATTAAGTAGAAGTATTTTGATAAGTGTATTGAAGTCTTTCAAAAGTGTATAAATACATATTAAAACACTACATGTATATACATTTTAACTGAGTCGTTAAGTCATCGTTAGTCGTTACATGTAAGTGTTGTTTTGAAACCTTTAGGTTAACGATCTTGTTAAATGTTGTTAACCCAATGTTTATAATATCAAATGAGATTTTAAATTATTATATTATCATGATATTATCATGTATGAATATCTCTTAATATGATATATATACATTAAATGTCTTTACAACGATAATCGTTACATATATGTCTCGTTTAAAAATCATTAAGTTAGTAGTCTTGTTTTTACATATGTAGTTCATTGTTAATATACTTAATGATATGTTTACTTATCATAGTATCATGTTAACTATATATATATCCATATATATGTCATCATATAGTTTTTACAAGTTTTAACGTTCGTGAATCACCGGTCAACTTGGGTGGTCAATTGTCTATATGAAACATATTTCAATTAATCAAGTCTTTACAAGTTTGATTGCTTAACATGTTGGAAACATTTAATCATGTAAATATCAATATCAATTAATATATATAAACATGGAAAAGTTCGGGTCACTACAGTAACAACATTTAACTGTATATATATATCATACTAAGATATATTAATATATCATAATATCATGATAATGTAATAATTTAACATCTCTTTAGATATAATAAACAATGGGTTAACAACATTTAACAAGATCGTTAACCTAAAGGTTTCAAAACAACATTTACATGTAACGACTAACGATGATTTAACGACTCAGTTAAAATGTATATACATGTAGTGTTTTAATATGTATTCATACACTTTTGAAAGACTTCAAGACACTTATCAAAATACTTCTACTTACCAAAAATGCTTACAATTACATCCTCGTTCAGTTTCATAAACAATTCTACTCGTATGCACCCGTATTCGTACTCGTACAATACACAGCTTTTAGATGTATGTACTATTGGTATATATACTCCAATGATCAGCTCTTAGCAGCCCATGTGAGTCACCTAACGCATGTGGGAACTATCATTTGGCAACTAGCATGAAATATCTCATAAAATTACAAAAATATTAGTAATCATTCATGACTTATTTACAAGTAAACAAAATTACACATCCTTTATATCTATCCCATATACCAATGACCAAAAACACCTACAAACACTTTCATTTTTCAGTTTTTTACATCTAATTGATCTCTCTCAAGTTCTATCTTCAAGTTCTAAGTGTTCTTCATAAATTCTATAAGTTCTAGTTTCATAAAATCAAGAATACTTCCAAGTTTGCTAGCTTACTTCCAATCTTGTAAAGTGATCATCCAACCTCAAGAAATCTTTCTTATTTACAGTAAGATATATTTCTAATACAAGTTAATACTCATATTCAAACTTTGATTCAATTTCTATAACTTTAACAATCTTATTTCGAGTGAAAATCTTACTTGAATTTGTTTTGGTGTCATGATTTTGCTTCAAGAACTTTCAAGCCATCCAATGATCCTTTGAAGCTAGATCTATTTTTCTCATTTCCAGTAGGTTTATCCACAAAACCTGAAGTAGTAATGATGTTCATAATATCATTCGATTCATATATATAAAACTACCTTATTCGAAGGTTTAAACTTGTAATCACTAGAACATAGTTTAGTTAATTCTAAACTTGTTCGCAAACAAAAGTTAATCCTTCTAACTTGACTTTTAAAATCAACTAAACACATGTTCTATATCTATATGATATGCTAACTTAATGATTTAAAACCGGAAAACACGAAAAACACCGTAAAACCGGATATACGCCGTCGTAGTAACACCGCGGGCTGTTTTGGGTTTGATAATTAAAAACTATGATAAACTTTGATTTAAAAGTTGTTCTTCTGGGAAAATGATTTTTCTTATGAACATGAAACTATATCCAAAAATCATGGTTAAACTCAAAATGGAAGTATGTTTTTCAAAATGGTCATCAAGACGTCGTTCTTTCGACTGAAACGACTACCTCTTACAAAAATGACTTGTAACTTATATTTCCGACTATAAACCTATACTTTTTCTATTTAGATTCATAAAATAGAGTTCAATATGAAACCATAGCAATTTGATTCACTCAAAACGAATTTAAAACGAAGAAGTTATGGGTAAAACAAGATTGGATATTTTTGCTTGTTGTAGCTACATGAAAATTGGTAACAAATCTATATTAATCATATCCTAGCTAACTTATATTGTAGTATACATGTATTCTAATATATTATGTAATCTTGGGATACCATAGACACGTATGCAAATGTTTTGACATATCATATCGACCCATCTATATATATATTATTTGGAACAACCATAGACACTCTATATGCAGTAATATTGGAGTTAGCTATACAGGGTTGAGGTTGATTCCAAAAATATATATACTTTGAGTTGTGATCTAGCCTGAGATGTATATACACTGGGTCGTGGATTGATTCAAGATAATATATATATCAATTTATTTCTGTACATCTAACTATGGACAACTAATTGTAGGTTACTAACGAGGACAGTTGACTTAATAAACTTAAAACATCAAAATGTATTAAAAGTGTTGTAAATATATTTTGAACATACTTTGATATATATGTTCATATTTGTTATAGGTTCGTGAATCGACCAGTGGCCAAGTCTTACTTTCCGACGAAGTAAAAATCTGTGAAAGTGAGTTATAGTCCCACTTTTAAAAATCTAATATTTCGGGATGAGAATACATGCAGTTTTATAAATGTTTTACGAAATAGACACAAGTAATTGAAACTACATTATATGGGTGAATGATTGAAGCCGAATATGCCCCTTTTGCTTGGTAACCTAAGAATTAGTAAACCGATCTACTAATTGACGCGAATTCTAAAGATAGATCTATTGGGCCTAACGAACCCCATCCAAAGTACCTGATGCTTTAGTACTTCGAATTCGTTTTTATCATGTCCGAAGGATTTCCCGGAATGATAGGGGATATTCTTATATGCATCTTGTTAATGTCGGTTACCAGGTGTTCACCATATGAATGATTTTTATCTCTATGTATGGGATGTATATTGAAATATGAAATCTTGTGGTCTATTATTATGATTTGATAATATATAGGTTAAACCTATAACTCACCAACATTTTTGTTGACGTTTTAAGGATGTTTATTCTCAGGTGATTATTAAGAGCTTCCGCTGTTGCATACTAAAATAAGGACAAGATTTTGAGTCCATGCTTGTATGATATTATGCAAAAACTGCATTCAAGAAACTTATTCTTGATGTAATATATTCTTATTGTAAACCATTATGTAATGGTCGTGTGTAAACGGTATATTTTAGATTATCATTATTTGATAATCTATGTAATGCTTTTTAAACCTTTATAGATAAAATAAAGGTTATGGTTGTTTTTAAAATGAATGCAGTCTTTGAAAAACGTCTCATATAGAGGTCAAAACCTCGCGATGAAATCAATTAATATGGAACGTTTATAATCAATATGAACGGGACATTTCACATATATATATATATATATATATATATATATATATATATATATATATATATATATATATTAGTAAAATATAAATAAACTAGTGAAATGACCCGTGGAACCACGAGTTTGTTTAAACGAAACAATTTAATAATATGTTTTAGGTATTAAGTGAACGTAAATGCTAAAGTTCTTTACTTTAATGACCCGTGGAACCACGAGTTTTTTTAAACGAAACAGTTTAATAATATGTTTTAGGTATTAAGTGAACGTAAATGCTAAAGTTCTTTAGTTTAATGACCCGTGAAATCACAAAGTCCGACTAAGAAACTCGTCAGCTGAACATTTCATCAAACACCTAAAATGCATATTAAACAATTCACATCCAATTATAAGAGATAATATTGGTTGCCATTTTATTTTAAAAGTGTATATTAAAATATAAATTTAGAATTGGTTTCCTTCTGCCTAGCTTTTATACCTTCTCGTACTCAAATTAAAATAATTAATTAAAATAATTCAAAATTATTTAATTTAATAATTAAAGTAATTATTAATAAAATTTAATAATAATAATTAATTAATAAGATTTAATTTTAATTCAAAATTATTTAAATTAATGACATCACCCACCATGCTTAGATTTTATTTTATTTTTTTTAAATTTTTCTTAACAAAGAAATTAGTTTAATAATGACATCATCATTATAGGATTTTAATATTAACTATAGATAAATTATTACCTTTCATCTTTTTTGCGTGTTTGGGAGTAGCCCGAGGTTCATGCGATTGTTGCTCTTGCGATTGCGTTTGAGAAGTTGATTGTTGGGTTTGAAACATTTGTTGTTGTTGTCATTGGAACAATCGTTGTTATTATGGTTGGCTTTGGAACATTTGTTGATGTGGTTGGTTTTGAAACATTTGTTGTTGTTGAAAATAGGCTCATTGTTGTTGTTCATAAGTTAACGGCGACAATTGTTTGTTTAGCCTAAATAAATTTCTTGTGATGTTAGCATGTTGTTGTGGACTTTGTGTTTGAAGAGGTCGGTTTAACCCGTGACTATTAGCACTCCCGAACACCAATAGATTTGATATCGGACGAGTATTTCAGTATTTGATAGTGGTGTATCGGGATCATCAAGATTTTCATTGTGTTGAGTGTTTGGAGTGTTAGACATTTTTTTAAAAAATGAGATGAAATAGAGAGTGTTTGAAGTTAAAGTGTTGAATATTGTGTGTTTTTTGGTGAGTAAAATGGGGATATAAATAAGTAAAAATAAATTAATTTAATTTTTTTTATTATTCAAACAGTCTATCCCAACGAACAAATTTTTCACCCACTCACCCTCTGCCACGTGGCCGAAACCTGCGTTGATCAAGCCGTCGGACCCTTTCCAACGCCGGCCGGCAACGCCGCTATACGGTGGTTGGGTGGCTTTTTGGTGCTGCCACATGGGATACAACGGGTTTGTACCCCCTCCGATACAACTCGTCTAACTCGTCACATCTTATTCCCAACCATCACACATTTCTTTAAATTAACATGATCCATTATATTAATTAATAAATACAATCTACAAATTTTTATACACAAAATACAACAAAAAATATATGTTTGACCTCGTGATCAAATGTGATAAGAATTGATTAAGGATTAACAAGTTACTGTAAATGGTGCCAATTAATTGGCATGAGATTGATAGCTCATTCGCATTATCATTACCATTGAATTGCTGTTACAAGCGTCACTTACTTTTGGATACAAATTAGAAAATTTTAGTAACTTTATTCTTATTCTTTAACAATTAAAATCTCATTTCTCTATAATAATCGTTTCTAATTAGTTATAAATACAAAGTGAAAATCGGTTATTTCAAAATAGTAACTGTTTGACATTTGTGGTGAGACAGTATTTATTAAAGAATCAGACGCCAATTTCGGGAGGATTGGTGCTACCGTGTTTATCGGGTCCTGTGAATCAAAGGTTGATGGTGTTAACAAACAAGTCTAATCTAAATTTATACATATCTTCTATATCTATACATATCTTTTAAATCTGTACAAAAGTTATTACTACGTATTATCCAAGATGTCTTAACGTTTGTATGTTTCCTCATTCATTCCTTTGAACTAATCAAAACTCATAATATAATAAAAAATAGAATAAATAAAGCTTAGGACTAATTCAACATCTCTGTCCCACTCCTTTGCATCATCCATGGGTATCTGCTAACTGGTAAGTATCCATTTGTCTTATTCTTTTCAAGATCTCTCAACTCTTTTTCGATTTTTTAGATGCTTTGACCACTTCCTTTTACTTCAACATTTCAATTTGTTTGACTTTTGATTACCTTTTTCATTTAATCTCTAGCCATTTTGCTTTCAATTTATGTATGTGTGTATTTATATATAATGTTTGTTGCTCTTCAGTTATGAAAGTGATTAATTTGTAAAGTTTGTAGAATCTGAATTAAATTTGTAGCTCAGTTAATATTGCTTAGTTATTGGTAGTATAATTATGATGTTGTTTTGATGATTACCTTAGAGTCAATTGAAGTGAGCTTGACTTTAATTTGATGGGTTTTTGATAAAGTTTAGATCTTTATTTAATTGAGCTAAAAGGTAGGTGAAAGATTGGATCTTTATGTTTGAGAAGCTAAACTTATGATATTGTTTTGATAATCCTGGAGTGTATAGAAGTGGGTTTGACTTTCTTTTCTTGGGTGTTTGTTAAAGTCTAGATCTTTGGTTGATTATGCAAATAATTTGGTGAAAGGTTGGATCTCTATGTTTGAGAAGTTAACATTTTGATCTTCTTTTGACAATCTTGGAGTGAATTAAAGTGGGTTTGACTTTGTTTACTTTGGGTTTCTATAGTGAAATTTTGGATCTTTTGAGCAGACTTGGTGGAAAAATTGGATCTTTATGTTAAAAAGTGGAAAGAAGAGGTATCTTGAATCTTGAGAAGTGATTGAGGCACCATGGGGAACACTTGTGTTGGACCAAATATTTCGAAGAATGGATTTATTCAGTCGGTTTCAGCTGCAATGTGGAGGACCCCACCTGAAGATATTCCAACGACCCCTAACGGAGAATCGTCAACTCATAGCAAACGACCCGAATCCCCTTTACCCGTTCAAAACAAACCACCTGAACAAATGACAATCCCAAAACCCGAAAAGAAGAAAGAAGAACAACCCGTGAAACCCAAAAAGGTTCCGGAAATGAAAAGGGTATCAAGTGCCGGGCTTCGTACAGATTCCGTTTTACAAAGAAAAACCGGGACTTTGAAAGAGTTTTTCACTATGGGAAAGAAATTAGGACAAGGGCAATTTGGTACAACTTTTCTTTGTATAGAAAAAGCTACAGGCATTCATTACGCGTGCAAATCGATTGCAAAGAGAAAGTTGTTGACCGACGAGGACGTTGAGGATGTGAGACGGGAAATTCAAATAATGCATCATTTGGCGGGCCACCCAAATGTTATAGCAATTAAAGGAGCTTATGAGGATGCAATAGCGGTTCATGTTGTTATGGAATTGTGTGCGGGTGGTGAGCTTTTCGATAGGATTATTCAACGTGGACATTATACTGAAAAAAAGGCATCCGAGCTTACAAGAACGATTGTTGGAGTTGTAGAGACGTGTCATTCTTTAGGGGTGATTCATCGGGATTTAAAGCCCGAAAATTTCTTGCTTGTTGATAAGAAAGAAGATTCACTTCTTAAAACTATTGATTTTGGATTATCCGTTTTCTTCAAGCCAGGTATACTTTGAGTTTGAGTTATTCTTGTTTAAATTTATAGCATTTTGAAGAATCAGATTTGAATAAACAGACGATGCTTATAGCTAGAAACTTATGATCATGAAACACATATCTAAACAAATCCTGTTACAACAACAAAACCCAATACCACATGAGTGGTGTATGGGGAGGTGAGATGTAGACAATCATTCCCCTATTCGAGAATAAAGACAAGTCATTTCTCCACCCAGAGTGAAACACTCTCAAGAGTAGAGAAAGCCATCCCTATCTTTATTCGACGGATAAAGAGATTGCTTCCGATAGGACCTCCGACCTTTAAGTAGGAAAAAGTTTAAAAAAAAAAAAAAATACTAAAATAAAAATAATAATAGACGCCATGAAAATGGTATAATCAAATTTCCATGGGTTTGAAATCCTGCCTGAAATTTAATTTAGGCTCTAAGAGTCAGTCAAGTCGACCCATTTTAGTATTAAAATAGAAAAAGTCAACCCATTTTCACATAAACTGATTGTATTGCTCCGAGATGAGTAATTCTTTTGAATTTGTGCATACTTTTGTCTGTTTCGAATAACTGTTTTGTTTTTTTAGGTGAAACTTTCAATGATGTGGTTGGCAGCCCGTATTATGTTGCACCAGAAGTCTTGAAAAAACGTTATGGTCCTGAAGCAGATGTTTGGAGTGCTGGTGTAATCGTTTACATCCTATTGAGTGGAGTACCTCCTTTCTGGGCTGGTCTGTATTTTTTATTTTATTTTATTTTATATCTTATATATTTTATTTATGTTTTTTATATGAAAGCAGTTCTTTCAGTTATTTAACTGGTAGTGTTAAATATCTTATACGTAGTACCTATTAGTAAGTAGACAAAATGTTGGATCAAGAAGAAACTTAGTTGCAGTATCTTTTGATTAGATGTGATACCCTTACCCTACAAGTATGACAAAATAAGTATTATGTAATGATGACAATGGAGGACAATGGACAAATAGGTAAACGGGTAAATGGATAAGGTTTTCCCTGTTTAGGTTACCCGGGGATTAGTGGCGAATGTACACTAGGGGTCATGGGGTCCCATGACCCCACTAATTTTAAATTGTATTTGTTTAATACCCCTAAAATCGTATAGGACACCGCTAAATTTAACTATGAGACCCCATATATTTGTAGAATTTATGATTTTTTGAAGGTAAACAGTACTAATAATGAAGGATACTTTGTAAAAAAAAATTATGACCCCATTGAAGTTTCATCCTAGATTCTCCACTGCCGGGGATGCGAGTATTTTTACTCAGATGTACGCGGCTTAACGGGTTATCCACTATTTCCGACCCTTTCCCAGCCACCCCAAAATATCTAGTGAGGTTTGAACCTAAGGCCTCATGTAGTCATGTGAAGATATCATGACCTTAATCACTAGGCTATCTCATAATGGTTGGACAAATAGGTAATATTAACTACGGAGTATATAAATTTAGCAAAAAGGGTAAATGTAATAGACCAAGGGGGCCATATCTATACCTACATGTGATATAATTACTGTACATATTCTAATTTTTCTTTTCGATATAACTTGGTTATTATGGGTTTACGGGTATATAGAAACGGAGCAAGGGATATTTGAACAAGTCCTGCAAGGTGATCTTGATTTCTCAAGTGATCCATGGCCAAGTATTTCTGAAGGAGCGAAAGATCTTGTTAGAAGAATGCTTGTTCGAGACCCAAAAAAAAGATTGACTGCACATGAAGTCTTATGTGAGTGCTTACAATTTATAGATATTTTCTTTTTAAATACCTTATAACTAACAACAACAACAACAACAACAAAACCCAATACCACATAAGTGGTGTATGGGGGAGGTGAGATGTAGACAATCCTTCCCCTATCCGAGAATAAAGACAAGTCATTTCTTCACCCAGAGTGAAACACTCTCAAAAGTAGAGGAAGTCATCCCTCTCTCTATTCGACGGATAAAGAGATTGCTTCCGAGAGGACCTCCGGCCTTTAAGTAGGAAAAAGTTTAAAAAGAAATAAAAATAATAAAATAAAAATAATTAGACGCCATGAAAATGGTAGAATCAAATTTCCATGGGTTTTAACTCCTGCCTGGAATTTAATTTAGGCTCTAAGAGTCAGTCAAGTCGCCAATAAATTGACGATTGTTGTCGACTCAATAGAGCCGTAAGTTAGTTTTTTTACATTTAAATAAAAAAACTCTTACGATTAGAAAACGTTAACAAATTATTTGAATTTTTTTACAGGCCATCCATGGGTTCAAGTTGAGGGTGTGGCTCCTGACAAGCCTCTTGACTCTGCAGTTCTAAGTCGAATGAAACAATTTTCAGCCATGAACAAGCTAAAGAAAATGGCTCTTAGAGTAAGTTTGACTTTTGTGGCCCCGCAGACTAAGTTTTCCATTTAGCAATAAAGTAAACAAAATTCTAAAAAATGCTCAGTAAAACGATAATTTGATTCATACCTATTCACTGTAACTCATAACGATGCTGGCGTCCAATTTTTTAATTTTTTTTTATTGCAGGTCATAGCAGAGAGCATGTCTGAAGAAGAAATAGCCGGGCTAAAACAAATGTTTCAAATGATCGATACAGACAACAGTGGTCAAATTACTTTTGACGAACTTAAGGCTGGATTAAAAAGAGTTGGTGCTAACCTTAAGGAGTCAGAAATCTATGATCTCATGCAAGCAGTAAGCTTTTAATCGAAGACATTTCTATTAATTTCACGGATTTATAGCGTTGCTTTTTTTTAATCTGAATAGCATTTCTTAAAATTGTGGACCATAAACCGTGACCTTCATTTCAACTTTATATACATCTACATTTAAAAAGGGTAGAAGGGTAAAAGGTAGAAGGTTTTCCTTGTTCGCGCTACCCGAGAGGGCGAGTAATCCGACCCCATACTCTGATGTTCGCAGCCCAACAGGATTATTACCTGGCCACCACTAAATATTCGTCCTAGACAGGATTCGAACCTGAGACCTCTTGCATGGAACTCAGGGCCCCAACCACTGGGCTAAATGTATATGTATATATATACATATACATTTAGAAACTTTTAAAGTTGAAAACTTGAAACTTTTCGGATAGGGTTTGAACATTAATCATGGGCCTTTTATTTGAAAAATAGGCAGATGTAGATAATAGTGGAACCATAGATTATGGTGAGTTTGTTGCTGCAACGTTGCATCTGAATAAAATCGAAAGAGAAGATCATCTATTTGCTGCTTTTTCATATTTTGATAAAGATGGAAGTGGTTATATAACTGCTGATGAACTTCAGCAAGCATGTGACGAGTTTGGCATAGATGCTCGTTTTGAAGAATTGATTCAAGATGTAGACCAAGACAATGTAAGTTCTTATCTACATTTTAATATTAATGGTATTAAAATGGTCTTGTATTCAGGTGGTAAACCAGTAATATCTACCTATCTACTTGTTTATGGGAATATTTGGGTTATGTTTGATTTCGATTGTAACTAAAGGTGGCAAAATGGGCGGGGTGGTTATCATTTCAAAACAGGTAAGTTTTTACAGGTTGAAACGAAACACTTCTTGTCTTTTTCTTTTTTTGTTCTTCTCTAAATTCCATTATATCGTTTATTAATGTAGTTTTTTATTCTTGATACGATCTCTTAAGAGGTTCTATGCATTAATATTAACCCAGTTTTGCACAAACCAAATATAGAAAAATAGCATCATACTTTATATATAGTTTTACCAATCAGAAACAACCATAAGGTTAACTGTTAGAGTTATGTTGCTACTATTGTAAAATTGAAAATTTACTGCAATAGTTACTAAAACTTGAACATACTAATATTAATGGTATTATTCGAAGTACATTGTATTTATACCCTAATTATTCCCTAAAGGGCTAAAACTAATTTGGGCAACTTTCAACCCATTTTGTTTCAAGGGAAGTTTTTTTTCTACACATTAGTGGTAAAACATAACCCAAGTTCACCCATACATAGGTAAATGGGTCAATATTGCCACCTTTAACCGTAAACATGTTCATTTTCTTGACTTTTTTTCTTTACACAGGATGGACGGATAGACTACAACGAGTTTGTTGCCATGATGCAAGGAAATACCGCTTCGGCCCCAAAGAAGAGCCTAGACAATAGTTTCAGTATCAAGTTCAGAGAAGCATTTAAAATTTGAATATATCATTTTTTTTTTCATGTTCTGTTTTTCGGTCTCAGTTCTTTTACAGAACCGTAGAACCACACTTTTATTGAGTTTGCGTTTCAATTTTGAGGTTGAACTTAACTTATTCAGCAAACTTTATTTTCTATACTACGATGTGGTTTATGGGTTCCTTATAACCCTTTATTTCAAAGAAAAATACATTTCTCATGGGTATATTGTATTCAGAATGAACGACAACGGATAAAGTTATATCACAATGTGATCATATGATCATATCAAGAATGGAAAACTAGATTATTAATATTAATAAACATTATAACGGAATTTTATAATGTCTAGCTAGTTTGCAGTTAAAAAAAGGCTTAACATGGCTATATATATATATATATATATATATATATATATATATATATATATATATATATATATATATATATATATATATATATATATAGAGAGAGAGAGAGAGAGAGATTTAATCAAGAGGGAAACATTTTTTTGGGGAGAAGTAGGGGAAATAAATTTTTTTCGGTTTTTTTTTTTATTTTTTTTTTTCCAGACATCAAAATCACATAAAATATGAATATTTAAAAAAGACACTTTGTGATGAATGTTATTATTTTGGCGGAAAAACGCTCGAAGAGAAAAATTAAAACATGCATCATGTGTAATATTATGTTTCTGAGTTTTTTTTAAGGTTTAAAAATTAAGGTTTAATAATTAGAGTTTAGAAATTAGGGGGTTAAAAATTAGGGTTTAGCTATTAGGATTTAGGGTTTAGAAAATTAGGGTTTAGGGTTTAGAAATTAGGATTTAGGATTTAGAAATTAGGGTTTAGATTGAATTTTTAACACGAACGGTTTAAAGTTTAGGGTTTATAGGGTTTTGGGTTTAAGGACTAAACCCAAAACTACACCCTAAACCCTAAACTCTAAATCGGGCTAAATTTTGGAAAAAAAAAAACTTCATATAAGATGAAAGAAAACAACGTTCCAAAAATATTATTAGGAATAACATTACACATGATGAATGTTATCAATTATTTCTTCGATCGTTTTCCCGCATAAATAATAACATTCATCACAAAGTATCTTTTTTAAATGTTCATATTTTCACCTAAACTTGATGTCTGAATTTATTTTTTTTGAAAAAAACGAAAAAAATTTACTTCCCCCCAAAAAAGTGTTTTCCTCTTGATTATGACTATATATATATATATATATATATATATATATATATATATATATATATATATATATAGAGTAGAGGGATCAAATGAGAATTTTTTTGTGTGGGAACCATGAGAACTCAAAAATACACTGAAATTCGAGCAAAAAAGCGAAATTCGAGCAAAAAAAAGGGAAATCGAGCAAAAATGGGACACGGACGAACAAAAAAAGAGCAATTCGAGCAAAAAAATGGGACAAGGGCGAACAAAAAAGTGATATTCGAATAAAAAAAGCGGGCGAACAATTTTGTGTTTTACATTTTTGATAGTCGAACAAAAAAATGTAGAACACACGGGTAGTCGAACAAAAATGCTGATATTCGAACAAAAATGTGTTCTACATTTTGAAATTCGATTTTTTTTTTTGCTCGACTATGAATTTTTTGTTCGTCCTTGTTTTTGATTTTTGCTTGAATTCTTTTTTTGCTCGTCCGTGCACCTTTTTTGCTCGAATTTTACTGTATGTTGAGTGTTTTTGGAATTCCTAGAGTTCTCACACTAAAAAAGTTCTCACTGGATCCTCAGGATATATATATATATATATATATAGGGTGAAGATCCAGAGAGAATCAAGGGTATGAGAGAACTCACAGACTAAACTCAATCTGTGGTGCAGATTGAGCCAATCTGTGTGCAGATTGAGCTAAATCTGTGAGTTCTATGTGTTCTCTTTCACCCTTAATTTTCTCTGGATCCTTTCACTATATATATATATATATATATATATATATATATAGTGGTAGGATCAAGGGGGAAGTAACCAATCGGGGGGAAACAATTTTTTTTTTTCGTTTTTTGAAAAAACTTTGTTCACGAACATTATAGATTGGATGAAAATATGAACATTTAATAAAGACACTTTGTGGTAAATGTTTTTATTTTGGCGGAAAAACGCTTGAAGAAGTAATATATAACAATTATCGTGTTTTTCGAGCGTATGTTGAGGTTTTAGATATTAGGGTTTAGAAATTTAGGGTTTAGAGTTTAGATTTAAGGTTTAGATTTAGGATTTAGATTGAGTTTTTAACACGAACGGTTTAAAGTTTAGGGTTTAGGGTTTGGTGTTTTGGGTTTATGGAATAAACCCAAAACACCAAACCCTAAACCCTAAACCCTAAACTCTAAATCGGGCTAATTTTTGCTTCACAAAACATGAAAAAAAAAACGTTCACATTCTTCACGAACAATATTATCTTGAATGTTATTTTTGTCGATCGTTTACCCGCCAAAATAATAACATTCATTACGAAGTCTCTTTTTTAAATGTTCATATTTTCGTGTGATTTTGATGCCTGAAAAAATAAATTCCAAAAAAACGAAATTTTTTATTTTGCTTCTCCCCGCTTCCCCCCCGATTAGTTACTTCCCCATTGATCATGCCCCTATATATTTATATATATATATATACACTAGCTTTTAAGAGCCCGTGCGTTGCACGACGACTCTTATCAAACAAACTGGAAACGTATAATGTTATATCAATTAATGGTATGATAAAGACAATATCACAATTTGTTTTACACAAAAACATAGATTAAGGATACTAAATCTGACAATTTAATTGTTTATTCTGCCTATATATGAAAATTGCAGTATAACATGTAGATAAAGAAACTAACTTAACAGCAAGCTTGTGACATCCATCTTGTCGTTGATGTATCTTATGATCAATCATGACCTCTATCCTTTGTCATGTCATAAATGCCATCATATTTGCGTACCTATTCTAATGTTACATATTACGCTCATAAAGTCGTACATTGTTAGCAACCTACAGTTGATACATAATAACACGTAAAAAACTATACAACGGATTTTACCTTCACAACACCTGCTACTTACTACGGAGTAACATACACTGATTAAAAGCATATGGTAAAGACGTTGAAGTTGACTGCTTCTGTAGCATCAATCACTGCCGTCATTTTTTTCTCTTGATCAGCAGCTGTCATCCTCTACACATATAACTTGAAAAGAACGAAGTGGCCTCTTTAATAAGGCGACTTCCAAAAGAATAACTAAAAGACATAAATGAGGATGATGCAATTTGAAAACCCATAGAGAGTTTCAACACAAATGAACATACAAAAAAGAAACGCATTAAATAGAAAGAAATAGAATAAATCTTACCCGAAACTAAAAAGCAACTTTACCTGTACAGGATGATCTAAGTATAGGCATGCAAGTTTACGTTAAAGCATAATATGCAATAATCTTTCTCACCCGGAAGACAATGCTTGTTACTCATACTATTTAGTCTGTTTGTACCCGCCATCAGATTTATTTTACTAACGTATGCAATAATTAAGATCATACCCAATATTTACAAATATCACACATTTCAAAAATCTTAAGCAACAATCCCCATCAACAAACCCACATTCAGCGAGCATCCATAAAGTAACAAACACCCAAAAAAGAGACATACAGATCAAAAATCTTAAGAAAATCATCTTGAAGCACTTCCATTGCTATGTTCACAAACTCAAAGTCATGGTTCCATGAAATGTCACTGTACACAAACAAAACATCTTTAAGTTTAACAAAAGATATAAACCACCTACACTCGTGACACAACAGAAAAAACCATAATATCCAAAATATATCAAATTACCAAATTTTGATGCCCTATTTAACAAAATACACGTTAGTCAAAAAAAAAAAAAACATACACCTAAAAAATTACCTTGAAGCATAAAAAAAAATATAGTATGAGCCCATACGTTAGACGACAGTTAAAAACAAACATTAAATTTAGTTGTGATTTCATCAATGTGCTAAGTCGTGGTGTTAAATACTAACTATTATATATATAAAAAAATCTCGGTGGTAATGACTAATGAGATCGAAGTTCTTAAAAAGCTACATACACTTGATAGCAAATGTACAATATCTTAATTTAGGGATGTTAATGAACAAATGTATAAAATATTAATTTAGGGATGTTAATGAATGTACACTTGATACCTTAGGTTTGATTATATTTACCCCATTCTTCATGATGGGGTTTGAACTCATATTAAAAGAATAATTAGAGAGATACAATTAATGTCTTCAGTAATGACCACATTAAAGGAGCAACACAACCCTATTTTACAAAAGTAAGCTCAAGAAGAGTGTGTGAAAGTAAGCATCAAGTACTCAATCGTTAGTGATATTCTTAAAACTAATTTCAGACACATACATGTTGAATATATGGCATGAGACTACAGTTACTAAGTTTCATGTATTGTTGAGTATAAGGCGCTTCAGTTAATGAAGCAATGACTAAAAACAATAATAATTTCTTAAAATGTAGATACATACCTTTCGTGTTATTGGTGTGAGTATTGGTTGAACATCTTGGTGAGCAAGCATTAACATAGTTTGAAGACCCAATTGAGAAATAAAAATGGTTTAGCAATGAATAGAACTACTCACTGTGCACAGCTATACAAATTATCTGCACAAAAATATAAATACACATCTAAAGATTTCAGTGCTTTGTGTCACATAACATAAGATTACACATTCGTTTATACAATATATATATATATGGTTCTATATGGGTCTGGTAATATAGATATGCTAACCTAAACAGATAAAATTTGCATCTTGAGTCCATCCTACTTCCTACCTCATAATAAACGCGAAGATACTCGCATTCTTAGGCAATTGTATTCAATACCGAAGTGTAACGTCCTCCCAATAGGGTCTGGAAGAAACGTTACTAATATCAAATAAACCAACATATTATAATACGAGAACAATACTAAATGAGAAAATTTAACTTTATTGAGTACACAGCGAAAAATGAAATGTCGTTACAATAATGGAAATAACGATAAAGTAATTGTTCATATGCAGAAGTAATAAATGCGATATCTCTTGATCCTAAGTCCAAGTAGCATCACATAAGTAGTAGATAAGAAAGCTTGAATCAAACAGCACCTGAGACAAAACATGCTAAAGTGTCAACCAAAAAGGTTGAGTGAAGTTCATAGGTTTAACAAAAGTAGTTATCGTTGTTTTTAGACCACAAGATTTAGTTGTAAAGTTGATCTCCCGCAGGATCAAAAAGTAGATCTCGCAGATCCAAAAGTAGTACTGATTCGTGATATTTTAGACTAAACGTTTGTTTTGTTGCCCCGATGATAAGTTGGCAGTACCTTATCACCATGTTTAAATCATTATTAAGTAATACAAAGACATCACGGTCAAATGTATCGGGGACGTTACACCCGATAGGCCTACCCCCAATAATTAAGAATGCCTTATCCTGAAAGCAATTAAAAAATATCACTGTGGGGTCTTAGTAGCATAAGCTAGTCATAGTACAGTTTAGGTTCGTACTTGTGTCTAAGTTGTTTAAAGTATAAAAACAGCATGTGTCTCACCCCAGTAAGTATAAAAAGTGCTATAGCAATAAGAGTGGGGCTATGAAAGTCACCTTAGTAAGTAGAGAGAGAGTTATTCTTCGGAATAAAGAGTTGAACGAGTGAGCAGGAAAGTCAACCTATTGACATTTAAGAGTAGTTAAGTGTTTTGCCCATGTTTAAGTTTAAGTATGTGTTTAAGTATAGTTTGTTTTACTAAGTTTCTATTCCTAGTAAGTTACTATTTTTATAAAGTTTCCATTTTTAGAAAGTTTCTTATTTTACTAAGTTTCTATGACTAGAGAGTTTCTACTTTTATGAGTGTTTTTTATTTTAGGATACTTGCCGTATTAGATAAGCTTCCAATCACCCATTTCCCTTCGAATGGCTAATTTAGATCTAGGGGCTTGAGCCATAGGACCCTTTAAATCGAAAATCCAAACCCTCTGCCTAGAATCTCGTAGAAACCATTCGTCAAGAAAGTTCGAAGATCTATACATCTCTAATACATATCCCAAAATGTTTTTTGTGCTACAATATAAGTAGTAGGTTATAGGTGCTAGTAATAGTAATAGTGTATACATGTTAAGTACTAGTATAAGTAGTATTAGGGTTTAAGGTTTTAATATGTATATGTATATATAATTCGTATATATACATAAAAATATTTTTTTTTACATGTATATATGTATATATAAATCTAGGAGTGTTTATGTATATACTTATGAATAACAAGTTTATAATATGAATATGAATTAACAAAGATTAAAGTTTATGTAAATAGTTTAGGGTTTATGTTATACCTTTGAAGATTCAAGATAATTAACAAAGAAAAGATGAACACGATGAAGATGGAAGATCAAAGCCTTAAAAATCTTGAAGAACTCCTTGAAGATTCTTGAAGAACACGAAGAACAAGCTTGAAGATCCGAATACCACAAGAGAGGGAGAGGGAGAGATTGTTTTTGAGAGAGGATTTTGGTGTGATTTGTGAATGAGAAACTAGGAGTCTAGGTGTGTTTATATAGTGCAAGTATTAGAGTGTTAGTCAACATAAGGATATTCTAATTAATGATTTTATTTTGTTTTATAATTTTTAGTCAACAAAAGGTGGTACTAGTTTATAATTAGTCAACATAAGGATGTACTAGTTTATACTTTATTTTTAGTCAACATAAGGATGTAATTGTTTAAGATTCTTTAGTCTCATTATTATTACTATTATTATTATTATTATTATTATTATTATTATTATTATTATTATTATTATTATTATTATTATTATTATTATTATTATTATTATTATTATTATTATTATTATTATTATTATGTTTATTATTATTTTTACATTTACTACATGATAAGTATTATTTTCTTTTTACTAATTCATGACTTGTATTTATTTTTATTTAGTTTCCAATTGTTTTATTATTTATATAAATGTCACTTTTTATTTATTACTTATAGATTAATAGTTATAAATAATATTATTGAAATGCATAAATTTTAATTAGCAGTGAGTGTCGAATAAAAGTTTATTATTTGGTCAACGTTAAATTGATTGTGTATATAACAACCCTTAAATAATTAATACGTATAGTCAGACAGTAAACCCTAGGGTCATTTCAGTAATTTCAGAAGTCAAAAAGTGAGGGTTGTTATAGTACCTCCCCGTTAATAAAAACTTCGTCCCGAAGTTTTAGGTAGACTTCTCGGATGCATCAGCAGTTGAGAAGAGATGGAGATATTTCCGTTTCATATGGTCTTTGCGTTCCCAGGTATATTCGGGGCCTCTACGCGAATTCCAACAGACTTTAATGATAGGTATGTTGCTTTTACGCGTTTGTTTGACCTCTCCTTCCATGATTTCTATAGGTTCTTCAACGAAGTGCATTTTATCATTAATGCGAAGATCATTCAAAATGATGATGTTATACAAGTCATTTCAGTAAATTGGATACATGAAATGTGTTATGAATGGTATTGAGCTCATTTAAAACCTTGAGCATTTTATGCCACAATATTAGGGCAGACAAACAGAGAGGAGTTCGTGAAAATCACAGTCATGAAATTTGATAGAGATCTTCATTGTTTACAACAAGAATATTTTAATGATGAATATAAGTTGAAAAATAAAGTTTTATCACTATTGAATAATATGGATAAAACGATTCGTTTATAGGAAGAGTATAAACGAAGCTATCATAAAAGAGTGAAATGAGAAAATTAAATGTTCGCCTTAACTTTTGACGTAGTCATGATTGATTTCCGGAATTCAAGGAATTAAAGGAAATCTTTGTAATCTATAAGATTTGATTCTCCGGTATTTACGAAATTTTGAGATTTGTTTGATTAAATGCGGTGATTTGCCTCGGTTGATGTGTTTGGAATTTTGCTATAAATTAGCTTCTTCCGTTTCATTATCTTCACCACTTCTATACTTTCTTTCTCAATTCAAACTTCCAAAAGATTAAGAAAATGCTAAATCCAGTTCTGATCCTGGTTATTATATTGACCATCTATGCAGTCATTCTTCTTTTTCTTTTACCGCCAGAGGAATCTGTTTACTTCTTCTATGCTCTTTGGGTTATAGTGTTTTTAATTATCCCGTGTCTTTATATTGCTATACGCATTGATATACACGGTTTGTAATTTCGGAGTCGTTATCGGGCTTTATATTTTCCCTTATATGTCGGAGCTTTATGTTTTTGTTTCTTCTTCCCGACTTCAAGTCAAGCGAGTAATGGTCCAGAATTCATAGGTATGAAGTTTTGAATGATCATAATATATAAAGTAGAAAGGAAAGGTAATAGCACGATTTGATTTGTCATATTACCAGAATATCCGAAAAAGACCGAATCATCAAGAAAAATATTTTCTTGATATGTTTAGAGGTTAAATAGAATGTAAGAGTCATGTAACATGGCAAATGATGATTATAAAATCTATGAATCATCATCTTCCATTAAAAACTGAGCATGACTTACTGTAATATAATCACGTTGGCCTGACGTCATTATATTATATTAACTCATGCTTCAATTCCCAATCACTTCTTCAAAGCATTTATAATTTAAACTCGAATTTTACAGAATATAGAAACTAAAACAGTTTCCTTTATAAAGATATCGCAAAGAGATACTTAATTGCGGACATGAATCGTTATGAAGATATCTTCTAAAATATAGAGGATATTTATGATGATATTTTGGAATTTCTAAGTTCGAAAGTTGATGAAGAAAAATTTTCCGCAAGCTTTTAACATGACTTTGGAGCAAGATATTCTCTAAAGATTTCACCGAATTCAGAATTTCCTGGATTCTTTGAATATAGGGTTTGGCCCTTGTGTTTGTCCTTGGTCTCCTCCATGGTTAGCTCAATCCGTTTTTCAGTTCCAAATTTTCTTTTGGGCTTTTCCAACGTACCATTCTTTATTATCAAACTGTTAGCCCTTAAGAACATCTATAGCATTTGCTGCTTCGTCAGCATTCTCAAGGTTAACGAATCTGAATCATTGATTGACAACCCGAGATGGTTTCAAGAAATTTTAGTTTTAGATGATTAAACGCTGATTGTAATCGTCAATGGATCTAATGGTTGACGAATAGGCGTTGTTGATTTCAAAAGTAATGAATGATAATTTTGGTGGTTTGATGTGATAATTCATCATAGAATACGAATGAATATAATTCATGAATGTAGTGATCTTTAGGAAGATAACATCTGCTATAGCTTTACTTGAATTCTGATATGTCAAATTCAGAATATGTAATTTGATTTGAATGAAAATGGTTGTTCTTTGATGCGCGGATATATATGTGGATGTAAGTAGTATAGTTACTGATTATTGAATCAGAATTTGAAGAATGTACAATGTAACATATTAATGTGAGATATAAATATTTCTCGGGTATTACCTACCCATTAAAATATTTTCACAATTAACAGTTTGTACAAAAGAGAAGATATACGTTCATATATGTATTCTTCAGATATAATATATATTTAATGAGTTAATATAATATTAAACTCATTTGATTTGCGGTTGAAACGAGAATAAATAATCTCCAAAACCTTAGAGATTTCATAATTGTCGCGAAATATTTCGCTAATGAAGTTATGAATCAATACTTCATCGTTCATTGTTATTGATATACCTCAGTATATGATGTTGGTGCTCGTGGAATTCTTGTGAAATTCATAAGGCACGAATGATGTTTTCTAGAAAGTTTCGAGTACATCGAAAATGAAAGTATACAATCAATCATGTATTTGAGTAATACACTTGGTTTATTATGAAATGGAGTTTATTGTGTTGAAGCAGTGATTAACGATTGTTAAGTCATTAACGAAGGATGTACATCATAGCATATTAATGATATGAATTAATCAAGTAGTACATACTAGTTAAGATTCACACGTAATAGCTTAGTATGAAAAGATTTATTATTGTTCCAATCCATATATATAAAGTATACATATGTAATTCTTCAGGAAGAATGAGTCAATACATCTTAACTCATTATTACTAATATTCCTTGGTATCTATGGGGCGTATGATGTTGATGTTTGAGGTACTGAGTGTGATGTTGAGGCGTGGAATGCGGATGTTTTCGTTGGTGAAGCTGGTGATGTTGGTGGTGATGCCGATGGTACTGGTGGTACTGGTTATGCTGCTGGTGTTCGTAAGTTTCGCACCATATTCTCCAGAGCCACTGCTCGAGCGCGAAGCTCGTTGACTTCTTCTATTATTCCGGGATGATTGGCGGTTCGGACAAGTGGATGAATAAGATCTAAAATTTTAGATATTATATATTCATGACTGGATATCCTGGAAATGAGGGTGAAAATAGTGTTCCGAACGGGTTCGCCAGTAAGTGCTTCAGGTTCTTCACCAAGAGGTGAATTCGGTTGGTGGAAGGGATCACCTTCTTCTTGTCTCCATTGATTAAGTTTACTACGAACCCATCCCCAATTCATCCAAAATAGATGATGGCTGATTGGTTGGTTCATTCTGGTTACGCTGCCATTGGAGCTCGAAGAGTTCGAGGAATCCATATTATGTGTTTGGAATTAGGGTTTTTGATATGAGATTAGTTTTGAATACTGGATGATATATTCGTCTCCTCGAATACGTGTATATAGCAAAAAGATTTCCGTAATTTATGGAGGGAATTTAGGAAAAGTGTTAGACAAAATCTATTAGGATAGATACGATAAGATATAATAAGATATGATGTGTCTTTACTTTAATAATGGCAGTATGACGTGTCGAGATCATAAAGTGATAAGTATGTAATCTAATAATCTTTTGATTAAAGACTTTCAATTCGTATACTGTGATAACCCAATGACATTTTTCAATTCGCAAACCGATGCATAAAGGCATAAGGCATATAGGTACGTGATATAACAGAGAGTTATATACGTTTGAGTGTGAGTAGTAACAATTATAAGAATTTCAAAATCATGGATAATATTTCATGTAATACATATGTAATACACATAACCATGATAGATGAATTATGAATGTCAAGAATTTCTGAAATCATTGTGTCGCATTTAGATGCGGTGGTGTAATTGGATAGTACTCAGGAAAGTGAGTAGAGTTCTTAGATTAGCTCGGCATTCTAAGATAAGTAAAGTTTCTAAAGTATAGTGTAGCATTTAACAGTTAAAGGCAACAATTAAAGGCACTATGGTCAAGGAAAGTTGTAGTCCTACATTAGGAAAGAGACTTTGATTAGAATCTTTAAGTCAAGTTTGGTAAAGCATGATTGTTAAGATTATAAGGCAATTCTAAATGCTTTAAGTCTAAGGCAGGAAAGGTTATAGTTTCCTAGATTGCTAAGGCACCCTAGCTAGCAAGTAAGGCACAAAAAAAAATGCAATCCTGGTTCTCTATAACAGCCTGGTTATGCTCTGATACCAATCTGTAACGTCCTCCCAATAGGGTCTGGAAGAAACGTTACTAATATCAAATAAACCAACATATTATAATACGAGAACAATACTAAATGAGAAAATTTAACTTTATTGAGTACGCAGCGGAAAATGAAATGTCGTTACAATAATGGAAATAACGATAAAGTAATTGTTCATATGCAGAATTAATAAATGTGATATCTCTTGATCCTAAGTCCAAGTAGCATCACATAAGTAGTAGATAAGAAAGCTTGAATCAAACAGCACCTGAGACAAAACATGCTAAAGTGTCAACCAAAAAGGTTGAGTGAAGTTCATAGGTTTAACAAAAGTAGTTATCATTGTTTTTAGACCACAAGATTTAGTTGTAAAGTTGATCTCCTGCAGGATCAAAAAGTAGATCTCGCAGATCCAAAAGTAGTACTGATTCGTGATATTTTAGACTAAACGTTTGTTTTGTTGCCCCGATGATAAGTTGACAGTACCTTATCACCATGTTTAAATCATTATTAAGTAATACAAAGACATCACGGTCAAATGTATCGGGGACGTTACTCCCGATAGGCCTACCCCCAATAATTAAGAATGCCTTATCCTGAAAGCAATTAAAAAATATCACTGTGGGGTCTTAGTAGCATAAGCTAGTCATAGTACAGTTTAGGTTCGTACTTGTGTCTAAGTTGTTTAAAGTATAAAAGCAGCATGTGTCTCACCCCAGTAAGTATAAAAAGTGCTATAGCAATAAGAGTGGGGCTATGAAAGTCACCTTAGTAAGTAGAGAGAGAGAGTTATTCCTCGGAATAAAGAGTTGAACGAGTGAGCAGGAAAGTCAACCTATTGACATTTAAGAGTAGTTAAGTGTTTTGCCCATGTTTAAGTTTAAGTATGTGTTTAAGTATAGTTTGTTTTACCAAGTTTCTATTCCTAGTAAGTTACTATTTTTATAAAGTTTCCATTTTTAGAAAGTTTCTTATTTTACTAAGTTTCTATGACTAGAGAGTTTCTACTTTTATGAGTGTTTTTCATTTTAGGATACTTGCCGTATTAGATAAGCTTCCAATCACCCCTTTCCCTTCGAATGGCTAATTTAGATCTAGGGGCTTGAGCCATAGGACCCTTTAAATCGGAAATCCAAACCCTCTGCCTAGAATCTCGTAGAAATCATTCGTTAAGAAAGTTCGAAGATCTATACATCTTTAATACATATCCCAAAATGTTTTTGTGCTACAATATAAGTAGTAGGTTATAGGTACTAGTAATAGTAATAGTGTATACATGTTAAGTACTAGTATAAGTAGTATTAGGGTTTAAGGTTTTAATATGTATATGTATATATAATTCGTATATATACATAAAAATATTTTTTTTTACATGTATATATGTATATATAAATCTAGGAGTGTTTATGTATATACTTATGAATAACAAGTTTATAATATGAATATGAATTAACAAAGATTAAAGTTTATGTAAATAGTTTAGGGTTTATGTTATACCTTTGAAGATTCAAGATAATTAACAAAGAAAAGATGAACACGATGAAGATGGAAGATCAAAGCCTTAAAAATCTTGAAGAACTCCTTGAAGATTCTTGAAGAACACGAAGAACAAGCTTGAAGATCCGAATACCATAAGAGAGGGAGAGGGAGAGATTGTTTTTGAGAGAGGATTTTGGTGTGATTTGTGAATGAGAAACTAGGAGTCTAGGAGTGTTTATATAGTGCAAGTATTAGAGTGTTAGTCAACATAAGGATGTTCTAATTAATGATTTTATTTTGTTTTATAATTTTTAGTCAACAAAAGGTGGTACTAGTTTATAATTAGTCAACATAAGGATGTACTAGTTTATACTTTATTTTTAGTCAACATAAGGATGTAATTGTTTAAGATTCTTTAGTCTCATTATTATTATTATTATTATTATTATTATTATTATTATTATTATTATTATTATTATTATTATTATTATTATTATTATTATGTTTATTATTATTTTTACATTTACTACATGATAAGTATTATTTTCTTTTTACTAATTCATGACTTGTATTTATTTTTATTTAGTTCCCAATTGTTTTATTATTTATATAAATGTCACTTTTTATTTATTACTTATAGATTAATAGTTATAAATAATATTATTGAAATGCATAAATTTTAATTAGCAGTGAGTGTCGAATAAAAGTTTATTATTTGGTCAACGTTAAATTGATTGTGTATATAACAACCCTTAAATAATTAATACGTATAGTCAGACAGTAAACCCTAGGGTCATTTCAGTAATTTCAGAAGTCAAAAAGTGAGGGTTGTTATACGAAGACACTGTATGAAGTTATTAAGGGGAACATACCTTTAAATTTGTTACGGTACAACCATAAAAACAATGTGATCACATCTAGATCAACCACACTTGTTAATATTGCAATGACTATAGTCATGGACGACTTACCCATACCTCCTGAAATAAAACAACATTCAATATTTTTTTCAAAATATAATATCCAGAATACTTCCACAAACACTTGAGGTGCAGTTTCAAAAACATCCTATAAAATTCATATATGAAGCATTTAATATTTGTGCCTACACTTTAGACGACTTTCGAACTACTTAATCTGCTACTTAATCCTAAACCGTATATCGGATTTAGGCGAGGCCTAAACGAAAAGTCATCTACTCGAACCGAAATATCTAGAAATCAACTTTTCCAGAAGCTCAGGAGCCTGATCAGACCCTAAAAAACAGAAAGCAAGTGCTCCGGTGGGTTTCTCGGTGTTTGATGCTCATCACGGTTCTCATCCTTGATGCGTATAAGCCTCAACTGTACAACTCTTGATGTTTTAGCATCACTTTAACCAAGGTTTAACCATCATCAAACAAAGTTAAGACTAAAAAATAAAACACAACTCATGTGAGAGTTTGAGCAAGGTGATGAACCAAAGTTACATCAATTTCTTAGTTTTAACACAAGTACAATTACTATTAAGCTATAAACTTTGAATCAAACTAAATAAGCAAGACCTTGAGCTATAGAACTTAGATCTTAGCTAAATATTAAAGACCTTAGACTACAAAGTCTAGATCTCATGTTCTTGGTGAAACCCTAAGTCATAACACTTTGACTTTCAACTTTTACACAACCATAAGTTATGAAACTTAGATCTTGTAAAGTAACATGAACACAAGCTAATGAACTTTTGTTTAAACAAAGTAGAAGACCATAAGTTACACAACTTAGATCAAACACAAAAATGAAACCCTAAGCTAGAGAGCTTGGATTCCTAACAATAATTATGAGATCTCAAGCTAGTAAGCTTGTATCTTTTGTTTCATGCAAACACAAGTAACAAATCTAAGCTACAACAAACTAAAGAAGATCATAAGTTAGTAAACTTTTGATCTTAACTAACTTTTTATAGAAACATCAAGCTAGTAAGCTTGTATTTCAAACTTTCTTGAAGATCCATAAAGTAAAGTGTTGGATCTATAAGTTACATGAAGATCATAAACATGAGTTTTGATCTTTTAACACAATTAAAGAGATCATAAGTTTTAAAACTTAGATCTAACATAAGTAAAGAAGATTAAAAGCTAAAAAGCTTTAATCCTCCATGTTTTTGCACTTTCTTCAAATTAAAGTTTAAAGTCACAAGATATATAATGATTCAAGTTACAAAACACGAATCTTGAATTATGATGATGATGATTCACGAAAATGATGAAGAAAAAGAAGAAAAAAGATCAAGAACACTTACAAGTTCTTCAAATATTTGAGAGAAAACTAGAGAGAGATTTAAGAGAAAATGTGTGTGTGTTTGAATGGAATGAAATGAGAATGAAATGAGGTTTTAAAAAAAATAAAGTGATGGTGAGGTGGTGATGGTTGGCCGAAGGTTTGGGAGCAAGGGGGGGGGGGACCATTTTGGCCTCATGTGGTATGGCATGGTGTGGTCCATGGTGGTGGTACAAAGTGGTGTTGGTTTGTTGGGTGGTTTGAGACATAATGCAAGTATTAGTACACAAGCATGCATGATACTTGTCTCATTAATTACATGGGCTAATTAGTACACAAGCATGCATGATACTTGTCTCATTAATTACATGGGCTAATTATTAATTACATGGGCTAATTAACCCATTAAGTGGTCCACTAAGTTGAGTTGGTTGGGCCATGGAAGTCCATTAAGGTGTTAAGTCCATTAAGGTGTTAAGTCCATTAAGGTAACTAGTAAGCATTAGTAAGCACTAAGCATGATTAAGGAACCATAAAGCCAAGTAATTGTCATAATAAATAACAATTATGTTTACGCAGTCATAATATTCCAATTATGACAAAAGTTTAACGTGTACCAAGTACGTAGCTCGTTTTAAATAATAAGCGACACTAATGGTCGTAAATGCATTCAAGGATCATGTTAAGCAACTAAGTACTTAAAAACACGTTGTAAGGCATTAACGAAAGTAATTAACATAATTAATGATCCCAGCAAATAATCTAGCTCAGTACGCACAAATACGCAGTTTGCATAAAGTAACAAGCACAAAGGTAAGTTGAAAAAGTCGGGTCGTTACATTACCCACCTGTTAATGAAAATTTCGTCCCAAAATTTTAAGCTGAGGCAGACGGTAGAGTTGTGATGAGGTGAGGATATTTCTGCTTCATTTGATCCTCTCGCTCCCAAGTGAACTCGGGTCCTCGTTTAGCATTCCAACAGACTCGGACATTTGGAATCTTGTTGCATTTCAAGGTTTTGACCTCACGGTCCATAACTTCAATAGGTTCTTCCACGAAGTGGAGTTTGTCATCAATCGTAAGCTCCTCAAGAAGTATGACAAGTTCTGGTTCAGCAAGACATTTCCTCAGATTCGACACGTGGAAAGTGGGATGAACTGCACTCAACTGAGTCAGAAGATCCAAACGGTAGGCAACGGGTCCAACACGCTCCAAGACTTCAAAAGGACCAATATATCGCGGATGTAGCTTCCCACGCTTTCCGAAACAGATTACACCTTTCCATGGTGCGACTTTCAACATCACTCGGTCACCTACTTGGAATTCGCGATCTTTACGCTTAAGATCGGCATAGCTCTTTTGACGATCACGGGCCGTCTTGAGCCTCGCTTGTATTTGGACAATCTTTTCGGTTGTTTCATGGACGAGTTCGGGTCCCGTTAGTTGCTTTTCACCTACTTCGGCCCAACAGATAGGAGAACGACATCTGCAGCCATACAAGGCTTCGAAAGGTGCAGCCTTAATGCTTGCATGATAGCTATTGTTGTAAGAGAATTCGGCTAGAGGCAAATGCTTCTCCCAAGCTTTCCCAAAATCCATAACACAAGCACGCAACATGTCCTCCAGGGTTTGAATCGTGCGTTCGCCCTGTCCGTCGGTTTGCGGGTGATACGCAGTACTCATATCTAAACGTGTTCCCAAAGCTTCTTGTAAAGAACGCCAAAATCTAGAAGTGAAACGGGCGTCTCTGTCTGAAATAATCGATAATGGTACACCGTGATGAGATACAGTTTCCTTTATGTATAGCTGCGCCAGTCTCTCCATCGTATCAGTTTCCTTCATGGCTAGGAAGTGAGCAGATTTGGTAAGACGGTCAATGATAACCCAGATGGTATCATAACCGCCTACCGTCTTCGGTAGCTTCATGATGAAGTCCATTGTTATTCCTTCCCACTTCCATTGTAGGATTTTGGGTTGCTGAAGTAACCCAGACAGCTTCTGATGTTCGGCTTTGATCTTAGAATAAGTTAAACACTTTCCAACATACGCCGCAACATCCTTCTTGAGGTTTGGCCACCAATATTGAACCTTGAGGCCGTGGTACATCTTACCAGCTCTTAGATGAATCAAATACCTTGACTTGTGAGCTTCATCTAGAATAAGGCTTCGCAAATCCCCATAACTAGGCACCCAAATTCTTCCGACAAAATATCAGAGACTATCGGAGTCCAGTCTCCTTAACCTCGAATTGAGAAACGAGAATGTTCAAATGCTCCTGAGCAATATTCTCCTCCTTGAGAGCTTCCTCTTGGGCTACACGGATTTGGCTATTGAGATTCGTGTGAATGGTGACGTTCAAGGCTCGGATACGAAGGGGTACCATTCTTTCCTTTCGGCTCAAGGCATCGGCTATAACATTTGCCTTGCCAGGGTGGTAGCGGAGTTCACAATCATAGTCGTTCAACGTCTCGATCCACCGAAGCTGTCTCATATTTAGTTGCTTCTGATCAAAGATGTGTTGGAGGCTTTTGTGATCGATGAAGATAGTACTCTTGGTTCCATAACTAAAGTGTCTCCATAGTTTGAGTCCAAAGACAACGGCTCCAAGTTCTAGATCGTGAGTCGTGTAGTTTCACTCGTGAATTTTCAGTTGTCGGGAGGCGTAAGCAATAACCTTCTTCCGTTGCATCAATACACACCCAAAACCTTGTCGGGAAGCATCGCAATACACAAAGAAGTCATCACTACCTTCGGGAAGGGATAAGATCGGTGCGGTGGTTAACTTCTGCTTCAGGGTTTGGAATGCCGACTCTTGCTCAGTTTCCCAAACAAACTTTTTCCCCTTGTGAGTTAACGCGGTCAAAGGAAGCGCAATCAAAGAGAAACCTTCGATGAATCTACGATAATAACCGGCGAGGCCTAAAAATTGGCGGATATGAGTAGGAGTAGTGGGGGTTTTCCACTTGCTGATGGCTTCGATCTTTGCGGGATCGACTTTGATACCCTGATCGCTCACAATATGACCAAGAAATTGGACTTCCTTCAACCAAAATTCACACTTGGAGAATTTGGCATAGAGTTGCTCTTGTCTCAAGAGTTCAAGCATGAGTCGAAGATGTTGCTCATGTTCTTCTTCGCTTTTGGAATAGATTAGGATATCGTCTATGAATACGATAACGAATTTGTCCAGGTACGGCTTGCATACGCGATTCATGAGATCCATAAACATGGCAGGTGCATTGGTTAAACCGAATGGCATCACCAGAAACTCATAGTGGCCATAACGAGTTCAGAACGCAGTCTTTAGCACATCACTCTCCTTCACCCTCAACTAGTGATAACCTGATCGTAAATCAATCTTGGAGTAAACGCTTGATCCTTGCAGCTGATCGAAAAGATCGTCAATCCTGGGAAGGGGATACCGATTCTTGATCATCAACTTGTTCAGTTCCCGATAATCGATATACATGCGGAAAGATGCGTCCTTCTTCTTTACGAACAAAACAGGTGCTCCCCAAGGCGATGAACTCAGTCGGATAAATCCACAGTCTAGCAATTCCTGCAGTTGACTCTGCAACTCTTGCAGTTCGAAAGGTGCAAGTCGATAAGGTGCACGAGCTACAGGTGCAGCTCCTGGCACTAGATCGATTTGAAACTCTACTGATCTCGGCGGCGGTAATCCCGGCAATTCTTCTGGAAAGACGTCGGGAAATTAGTTCACAATTCGCACTTCATCCACACTTTTCTCCTCAGTTTCTAGTTTCTTCACATGTGCTAAAACAGCAAAATGCCCCTTTTTCATAACCTTTTGTGCCTTCATGCAACTAATAAGGTTCAGCTTCAGGCTACATCTCTCTCCGTAAACAATCAGTGGCTCACCATCTTTGCGTGGTATACGAAGAATCTTCTCTCCACAGATAACTTCTGCTTTCACCTTGGACAACCAGTCCATTCTGACTATCGCATCAAAGCTCCCCAACTTAATGGGTATCAAATCAATCTCGAAATCCACACCAGCTAAGTTTATAATACCTCCTCAGCCAATTTGGTCAACTTTCTCAAGTTTTCTATTGGCCACCTCAACAAGTATACTCTCATCCAAAGGCACTAACGACCAATCTATCTTAGAACAAAAGTGTCTACATACATAACTTCTATCGGCACCGGTATTAAAAAAGACAGAAGCTAATAGTTTATTAATAGTGAATGTACCTGTGACCAAGTCAGGATCCTCATTGGCATCCATGGCGTTCATGTTGAAGACTCTTTCACGTGCTGGCCCACCATCCTTTTTCTTGTTCGGACATTCATTTTTAAAGTGACCTTGCTGGCCGCATTCAAAGCATTTCTTTGGCCCATTCGGATTTGTTCTCACAGTTGAGGTGTTGATCTTGCAATCCTTGCTGATATGTCTAGTCCGCTTACACTTTTCACATACCACATTGCAGTACCCAGTATGATGCTTGTAGCATCTCTTGCACTGCGGAAGGCTACCTTTGTAGTTAGGGTTCGAGCTAGGGTTCAGGTTAGGGTTCCTCCAGTCGTTGTTTCCCTTGAAATTCTCATACCTCTTAGCTGGGTTTTGATCAAAACCCTTTCCCTTGTTTCCGTCCCACTTACGTTTCCCATTACTAGCTCCCAATTCCGATTTTTCCTTCTCTGGCTCTTTTTGGGTAATTTGATTCATCAGGGTGTGCGCCATGCGCATAGCTTTCGGGACATCTGCTGGTTTCGAAGAGGTGACATTTCCATGAATGGTCTTAGGAAGTCCCCATAAATACCGTTCCATTAGCTTAAATTCAGGAGTAACAATCGTGGGGCACATCAAAGCTAACTCCAAGTACCTTTAGTTATAGCCATCAAGATCAGTCCCTACAACGTTCAGTTCCCAAAACTCTGCTTCCATCTTCTGAATTTCAGTTCTGGGGCAGTACTCCTCGATCATAGCACTCTTAAACTCCTCCCATGGTGTAGCATAAGCCTCGTCAATTACCTTAGCCTGGGCGAGTGTGTTCCACCAGGTTAAAGCATTGTCCGACAGTGTGCATGAGGCGTACTTAGTTTTGTTCGCTTCGGAACAGTTACTCACGCGGAAAACAGCTTCCAACTTTTCAAACCATCTAGTCAGCCCGACTAGCCCTTCAGTACCACTGAAATTGTGGGGCTTGCAGCTCTGGAATTTCTTATAAGTGCACCCGTTATGAATGTTCTGGTTAGCCGGTGGAGCTTGGGGGTTGATATCCGCCATAGCTGCGGCTACTCGAGCAGCTATCATCTCCTCAATCTGTGCCGCTGTGGGCGTTTCCCTTGGAACTCTTCCATTTGACATTGATCTTCTAAACAAAATTTCGACTTAAGTCAAAATCCAACATTCAATAAGTCACAATATTATAGTATATGGTAACCTATATGGAATCAACACAAAACACGATAACTAAGCGTGGCAAACAGCAGCAGATAGCACAAAAGCCAACATGCAAGAACTTAAATAAACATCGTACAATAATTAAACAACATTAAGTACCATTCATTAATGAGAAAGTTGCATATATCTCCATAAGGTTCGTACAATACATGAATAAAACAAGAAACTACTAACGGGATTACATAGTGAAATCTAATACAGTAGCCCTATGGTGATGGTGGGTAAATGATGTCCATCAGGTGGGTCATCTGGTCCTCGAGCTCAGTTACCCAAGCATGGTGGGTATGTACTTCCCTCGTCAGCTCCTCGACGGTGGGAGGTGCTGGTGGGGCAGGTGGTGCAGGTGGTGCAAGTGGCGCCGGTGGTGTAGTGCCAGAAGTAGAAGGCGCATAACGAGCAACCTTACGCACGAATAGATCAGCAGGATATGGCACAACCCGCTTATGGGCGGTGACCCTAACCAACAGTCTACGCGCGTTCATGAACTGCTTGCCTCCATTAACCCCTGGAATAACAGTACCATCGAAGTGGTACCGCTTCTTCGGCAGGGTAAAGGGTGGCTACACGGGCTCCTCCTCGGAGTCCTCCTTAGAATCCTCCTCGGGATCCTCCTCACTGGTATCATCGGATGATGAATAGTCTGAATCATCTGAGGGTGGATGTGCCTGGCCGGTGGTCATAAGTCGATATCTGCCAGGTGGAATCGGTACGACTCGTCCGTCAGTGGTGCGTCTGATCCAATGTCCACGCTCATTATGGAAAGGACCGTCTCCATCTTCCCCAGGGATCACAGTACCACCGGGATGGTGCTGTGGCCCCGGGAGTCTAGGGCTGGGTGGAGCTGGAATCTCTGCGGGATCCTCGTCTCCGTCTGAGACGTCCATCAGGTCAAGCGCGTGTCCACTATCTCTAGAAGACGAATCGCCAGAGTCGTCAGAGGGTAGCAGTGAATTAGCAACAATAGTAGGCGAAGCAGCAGATGAATCTGAGTCACTCTCCAAATCAACGATAATAGGCGGTATGTCCGACATCTGAATAAGGAAAAATAACTTTTTCCATGTCAGTAAGACATATAGCAAGCACATAATTAGGCACTACAGCATCCTAGCAGTACATAGCGTGGCAATATTAACAGTATTAAACAAAAGTAACATGTAATCAAAGGTAGATAGTAGCATGCAGTAACGAGAATAAACAGTAGCAGACAGCAAGTCCATATAGCAGTAAAAGTAAGCAGTAGCATGCATCAAGTTCCGTAGAAACAAGTAAACAAGCAAGTTGTAGATTATTCCTATTAGCGAATCCTACTCGGCTCGGTCAAGACTCACTAATGCAACCTAATTCCCTACAACCATTGCTCTTAAACCAAATGTGACGCCACGTACAAAACCATCATGTACGAATCGTCAACAACAGGTCCATTACACGGTATAATACTACATGCTGTTTTAAAACAAGTTTTGCATTCATGAAAAGACAACGTTTTACAAAAGATAGCGTGCTTCTACGAATAGAAAGTATTAATATAAGTACGTGACACGAAGGTCATTACAAAGCCACTGTTTAAATATAGCATAAGTTTTGAATACAAAGTAAAAAGTTCCATGTTTGAGACATCTCTAATTAAGCAGCGGAAATCTAACACCGAGAGTCTAGTACAGCGGAAGCAACATACGTCTAAGCACCTGAGAAATGACATGCTTAAAAATTCAACACGAATGTTGGTGAGCTATAGTTTAATTGTAACAGTAATGTAATGTAGGCCACGAGATTTCGTATTCAAAACAGTATGAAAAGTATATGCTTAACCGTGGGCACTTGGTAACTAACTTAACGTATATATATCACCCCCAAAGTACACTTGGCGATTGCGTATGTTTATGAAGTATTAAACACCCGTTACATGCTAGCACGACTAGCCCGAGTGGGGATGTCAAACCCTATGGATCCATATCTAAGATTCGCGTTCACCGGTTCAAAAACCAATGACTAAACGTTACCGAGCTAAGGGGAAAGTTTATGCCGTTATATAACCCACACATATAAAAAGTTTAAGTACTCGTGCCTAGTAAGTAAAACATAAAAAGTGCATGTATTCTCAGTCCCAAAAATAGTTGTAGTAAAAAGGGAGCTATAACTCACAGTGATAGTGCAGTAAAATCGGTACGAATAAGTAAGCGAGTAAGTCGGTCCGAAAGGTCGTCAAACTAAGTCAAAGGTTACTAAGTCAGTAAATCATCCCAAAAGGGTTTAAAAGTACGTAAGTTAAGTCTTAAGTATCATCATCATCAACATCATACGTACAAAGTAAAGTAAGTTTTCAATCAAGAATAGAGACCGAAACAAAGGCTGACTTCGTTGAGCTGCTACGTCCTCTATACAAACTGAAATGACATGAGACCAGTGGAAAAGGCTCCGTATATGAGTCCTCTAACCGCTGACCAATTTTCAGAACCTAACTCATCTTCGTTTGACCGTGGCGACGGTTTAAGTGCGAGTAGGTAAGAAATTTCAGCACAACGTTACAAGGGCGTAGTGACTTTCGGAAGGCTATAAATCCTAAACCGCATATCGGATTTAGGCGAGGCCTAAACGAAAAGTAATCTAATCGAACCGAAATATCTGGAAATAAACTTTTCCAGAATCCCAGGAGCCTGATCAGACCCTGAAAAACAGAAAGCAAGTGCTCTGGTGGGTTTCTCGGTGTTTGATGCTCATCACGGTTCTCATCCTTGATGCGTATAAGCCTCAAGTATACAACTCTTGATGTTTTAGCATCACTTTAACCAAGGTTTAACCATCAACACACAAAGTTAAGACTAAGAAATAAAACACAACTCATGTGAGAGTTTGAGCAAGGTGATGAACCAAAGTTACATCAATTTCTTAGTTTTAACACAAGTACATTTACTATTAAGCTATAAACTTTGAATCAAACTAAATAAGCAAGACCTTAAGCTATAGAACTTAGATCTTAGCTAAATATTAAAGAACTTAGACTGCAAAGTCTAGATCTCATGTTCTTGGTGAAACCCTAAGTCATAACACTTAGACTTTCAACTTTTACACAACCATAAGTTATGAAACTTAGATCTTGTAAAGTAACATGAACACAAGCTAATGAACTTTTGTTTAAACAAAGTAGAAGACCATAAGTTACACAACTTAGATCAAACACAAAAATGAAACCCTAAGCTAGAGAGCTTGGATTCCTAACAATAATTATGAGATCTCAAGCTAGTAAGCTTGTATCTTTTGTTTCATGCAAACACAAGTCACAAATCTAAGCTACAAAAAACTAAAGAAGATCATAAGTTAGTAAACTTTTGATCTTAACTAACTTTTTGTAGAAACATCAAGCTAGTAAGCTTGTATTTCAAACTTTCTTGAAGATCCATAAAGTAAAGTGTTGGATCTATAAGTTACATGAAGATCATAAACATGAGTTTTGATCTTTTAACACAATTAAAGAGATCTTAAGTTTTAAAACTTAGATCTAACATAACTAAAGAAGATTAAAAGCTAAAAAGCTTTAATCCTCCATGTTCTTGCACTTTCTTCAAATTAAAGTTTAAAGTCACAAGATATATAATGATTCAAGTTACAAAACATGAATCTTGAATTATGATGATGATGATTCACGAAAATGATGAAGAAAAAGAAGAAAAAAGATCAAGAACACTTACAAGTTCTTCAAATATTTGAGAGAAAACTAGAGAGAGATTTGAGAGAAAATGTGTGTGTGTTTGAATGGAATGAAATGAGAATGAAATGAGGTTTAAAAAAAAATAAAGTGATGGTGAGGTGGTGATGGTTAGCTGACGGTTTAGGAGCAAGGAGGGGACCATTTTGGCCTCATGTGGTGTGGCATGGTGTGGTCCATGGTGGTGGTACAAAGTGGTGTTGGTTTGTTGGGTGGTTTGAGACATAATGCAAGTATTAGTACACAAGCATGCATGATACTTGTCTCATTAATTACATGGGCTAATTAACCCATTAAGTGGTCCACTAAGTTGAGTAGGTTGGGCCTTGGAAGTCCATTAAGGTGTTAAGTCCATTAAGGTAACTAGTAAGCATTAGTAAGCACTAAGCATGATTAAGGAACCATAAAGCCAAGTAATTGTCATAATAAATAACAATTATGTTTACGCAGTCATAATATTCCAATTATGACAAAAGTTTAACGTGTACCAAGTACGTAGCTTATTTTAAACAATAAACGACACTAATGGTCGTAAATGCATTCAAGGATCATGTTAAGCAACTAAGTACTTAAAAACACGTTGTAAGCCATTAACGAAAGTAATTAACATAATTAATGATCCCAGCAAATAATCTAGCTCAGTACGCACAAACACGCAGTTTGCAAAAAGTAACAAGCACAAAGGTAAGTAAAAAAAGTCGGGTCGTTACACTTTGAGGCAAGGGTCGATGGACTTGAACACTCTTGTCCACTTTATTATCAAAGACCCAATTTTGCCCGGAGTATGTCGGTAATGACCACATGTTAAAGGAAGACTTCTATCGAATCTTGAACGACAACTATCAACAGAAGATTAGTATAAACGTGTTGAAAACTTTTGATGAGTTGTTCGACATGGCCAAGGTTTTTGAGTTGCACGTTTTGAGAAAGGGTGGCTTTACTTTTGGTAAAAGAAAGTTTGAAGCTACTAGTCATTCCAACAAGAAAAATAGGAGTGCGAGTGAGAGTGTTGGTAGTGTGAAGAAGGGTGTGTCCGGGGGTTTTGGACCCAAATGTTATAATTGTGGACGACAAGGACACATGGCTCGTGATTGTACAAACCCATCTTCAACACCAAAGCTCACTTGTTACAATTGTCAAAAGGAAGGGTACCGAAGGACGGAATGTCCTGATTTGAGGAATGATCAAGTTAAGAAGCTAGAAAAGGCGGTGGGAACGGCGAGCAGACGAAATTATTTAATGACCAATGATGAGGCCAAACAATCCAACGAAGTTGTATCAGGTACCTTCATGGTTAACTCTAATCCGGCAATGATACTATTTGATAGCGGTGCTAATTTATCATTTGTGTCTCCGCGTTTTGTGTATAAGCTTGATAAATGGCTAGCTAAGTTAAGTCATCCGGTAGAAATTGAAATAGCGGATGGTAAGACGGTGCTAGGGGTTGATGTGTGTAATGATTGTGATGTTGTGTTTGGTACCGAAACCTTTAAAATTGATCTCATCCCGATGACTTTGGGTGAGTACGATATTGTCGTTGGTATGGATTGGCTCGATCGTTATAGAGCCGATATTGCATGCCATTAAAAGTCTATTCGCGTGAAGACCCCAGGTAGGGGAGAGTTAATTATTTATGGCGAGAGACGGAGAAGACTTGTGCCATTATGCACTTATGCACGGGCACGTCGTTTTCTTATTGGTGGTTGCATGGCTTTTCTAGCCCATGTAGTTGATACTCGCGAAGAGCCACCATCCATTCGTGAAATTCCGGTGGTAAATGAATTTGAAGATGTTTTTTCGGATGAATTACCGGGTGTTCCGGCGGAAAGACAAGTTGAATTTCGCATTGAGTTGGTTCCGGGGGCTACCCCCATTGCTAAATCTCCTTATTGTTTAGCACCAACGAAAATGCAAGAGTTGTTAAATCAAACCCAAGAGTTACTTGAGAAGGGTTTTATCTGACCGAGTGCTTCACCATGGGGCGCTCCGATTTAATTCGTGAAGACGAAGGATGGTAGTATGCGGATGTGCATCGATTATCGGGAGTTGAACAAAGTGACGATCAAGAATCGTTATCCATTGCCTCGGATTGACGACTTGTTTGATCAACTCCAAGGCGCGACTTATTTTTCTAAAATTGACTTACGGTCCGGTTATCACCAAATGCGGGTCCGTGAGGAAGATATTGAGAAAATGGCCTTTCGAACTCGTTATGGGCATTTTGAATTTGTAGTTATGCCTTTCAGTCTTACGAATGCACTGGCGGCATTCATGGATCTTATGAACTGAGTGTGCCAACCTATATTGGACAAGTCGGTAATTGTGTTCATTGATGACATACTTGTCTACTCGAAGAGTATGAAGGAACATGAACATCATTTGCGTGGAGCGTTGAAGACGTTGCGGAAGGAGAAGTTGTATGCTAAATCCTCCAAATATGAATTTTGGCTAAGGAAAGTTCAATTCCTTGGTCATATTGTGAATAAAGAAGGTATTCAAGTAGATCCGGGGAAGATAGAGACAGTGAAGAGTTGGGGACAACCGACTACGCCTACGGAAATCCGAAGTTTTCTTGGATTGGCCGGTTATTATCGTCGATTTCTCCAAGACTTTTCTAAGATCGCTTCTCCATTGACGAAATTGACGAGAAAGAACGCTAGATTTAATTGGGAAAATGAGCAAGAGATCGCTTTCCAATTGTTGAAAGAGAAGTTGTGTCAAGCACTGGTGCTAGTGTTGCCGGAAGGGGTAGAAGACATGACGGTTTATTGTGATGCTTCTCTAAATGGGCTCGGGTGTGTTCTAATGCAAAGAGGTAAAGTCATCGCTTATGCCTCTCGGAAATTAAAGTAACACGAAAAGAGATATCCGACTCATGATCTTGAATTGGCGGCGGTGGTTCATGCGTTGAAAATTTGGCGCCACTACTTGTATGGTGTCAAGTGTACGATTTATTTGGATCATAAGAATTTGAAACATCTTTTTGATCAATGAGATTTGAATTATCATCAACGTAGATGGATGGATGTGGTAAAGGACAATGATTTTGAGATACTTTATCATCCGGGTAAGGCGAATGTGGTCGCGGATGCGTTAAGTCGAAAGAGTCAACATCCGGCGATACGAATAGGATCGTTACGCATGATTATTACTAACGATTTTCTTGTAAAGCTTGGTGAGATACAAACTGAAGCGTTCGTTAACAACAAACATGAAGAACGAATCGTGGGGCAAACAGAGTCTATTACCTTAGGCCCGCATGGTTTTGTAACAACCCAACCTCATTACACCAAAAACAAGCAAAAAAAAAAAAAAAATCGATGCAGTGTTGCTGGACGGCGTCCAGTTCTGAAGTGCTGGACAGCGTCCAACAATTTAGGACGGCGTCCAAATGAACTACAGAATTCTATTCAAGGGGTCCAACTTACGCGAGCGGAAAACCCGCTTCCCTCACTTTTAAGCGATACAACTTTCACAGCATGTTATTATATGTAAAACTAAAGGATTTCTACAATGAAAACGAGTTTTACAACACCGGGCCCACAACGGCCCGTCTTACGAATTTCGTTCAAAAATACAAGTTTCGACCATAAGAGTATAAATTCCAAACGACACCTAGAGCATGGTGTTTGGGGTTAAACTACCCAATTCTCGATCGAACTTCAAAAGCTACAAACTCTCAAAAGCGTCCCCTAACCAAAACTAACGGGAGGCCACTAATCAAACCGAATACCTTTGCCTTTATACAAGCTCGAGCCTAAAAAGGTAAACAACGAGAGGGTAAGCAAAACGCTTAGTGAATGGAATAATTATACATATATATATAATCTACTTACTTGCAAACACTTACTCAATTACCGTATATGAGCTAGCAACTAGGAACTATGCAATCACAATGCAAAACAAGGTCTCCGCAATTCTCAATAAGCTAGCATTTTAATTAGCATACCGTCGTAAAGTATAACGCTAAATCTTCGATAATACAAGCTAGCACAACAATAGCATATAACATGAGTAATACAATATGCTAAACTACAACACGTAAAATGTTGATGTTCTTAACATCCATTAATATTCAAGCTAGCCCAACGAATGGTATCATCAACATCGAACTTAGACCCATCCGCCCTAATTAATGTGGTATCGCCAACATCAAACTTAGACCCACATATGAGGTATCGTCAACATCGAACTTAAACCCTCATCTAATGAATTAATGTGGTATCGTCAACATTAAATTTAAACCCACATATGAGGTATCGTCAACATTGAACTTGAACCCTCATCGAATGTCACTACAATAGTGGTATGGCTTCGTCAACATCGAACTTTAAATCCATATATGAGGTATCATCAACATCGAACTTTAACCCTCATCAAAACAAACAAACAATATACTCTAGTATATGGTATCGTCAACATTGAACTTTAACCCATACCCCGCAAGCAAATAAATCATATACATACATATATAATTATTCCACTCACCTTAAAGTCTTTTGTGAAAGATAACCGAGCTTGTAACCTTCAATGTAACGTACCTATTACATTAGGCACATAGTCAATCACACAATCAAGTTGGTCAACTAACTCACTCACCATCCTAGTGTCATTTTGACCCATAGTGCAATTTCGACCCATTTGCACACTTAACCCTATTATTGGGTCAACTTCGCCAAAACCCTAACACTAGCCAAATATGGTCTTAATACACTTTTAATACAAGGTTATCGCATTTTCACACTCATTAAACAACTTAGGTCATTAAAGACTCATTTGACCCATTTCAAGGTTAACACACCCATTTGGGTCACCAACATCCAAATTACACCCATTTACTTAATATCTAGGTGTGCTAGTAATCAACTAACCAAGTTAGACTCATAAGCTCATTTTTCATTTCAAAACCCTAGGTTAGTCATCTTTGAGTCCTCATGACCCAATCATACCCAAAACCCCCAAATCACTAACAAATGGGTTTTATGTTCATTACTAACCCAAACCCTAACCCTTAAACAATTAAAATAAGGAAATTAAGGTTAAGACTTACCACTATAATAAAAATGTAGCTAGGGACTAGATGAACAACTTTAAAACACACGCTTTGACCTGAGTCAACCTTCTTCCTCCTCGATTTGAGCTTTCTCACACAAGAAATCTCTCTCTCTCTAAACTTGAAGTGGAAGAGGATAAGGTAGATAAAAGTGGTGTAATGACACCCACCAACTGGTCGTGGGGCCTTTATGTCGTCCCCTATATGAAATTACCAAGATACCCCTTTAAAATATCTAAAATAGAACAGCTGGCCCACCAGTTCATCTGGACGGCGTCCATTCCTTTACAATTGGACGGCGTCCCATCTCTTTGGACGGCGTCCCACTTAACTGGAAAAACAGGATCTTACAACTCTCCCCCACTTAAACCGGATTGTGTCCTCGCAATCCAAGCCGCGTGACCAGCAGGAAGATACACAAAAACAAACTCCTCTAATTCTCATGTAAACTTGGAACCCATTACTACGACGCCATTGAACTTTAAAAGTTCTCACCGCTTTATTTCTCAATATTTTCACTTTTTCATCAAGAATGGCCATTGGTTCCTCGACATACTCTAACTTGTTGTTCAAGGAAATCTCATCCAACGGTACCCACGCTGTGTCATCCGCAAGACACTTACGGAGGTGGGAAACATGGAATGTGTTATGAATCCCCGCAAGTTCTTCGGGTAACTCTAGTCTATACGCGACCTCACCAACACGATCCATGTCACACCCCCAAATAGGGCCAGGGGTATTTGTGACCATTAATATCATAACACAGTTGTATAAACGAGAACGACTCTATATGAGACGTTTTGAATAAAACATTTATTAATAAAACAGCAGAAGCAATTAAAAGTTTTACATCAAATTTAAACTGAAATAATAATAATAGTCTTAATGCAAAGTAAATGTAATGAAATGAAGACTCCATGTAGTAGCATTCAATTCATCAAGTAGCAATCATGGCAATCATCTTATTCGTCACCTGAGACAAAACATGCTTAAAGTGTCAAACAAAAAGGTTGAGTGAAATTCATAAGTTTATATAATATGCATTAGACCACAAGATTTAGTTTAAAGTTGATGGATACCAAACATATCAATCTAAAAGTGTTGCTGAAGTTTGTAATATCGCGACTAAACAAAAATTACCTCGTGACACTTTGTTATTCAGTGTCGTTGAATCATTATTATGTAACCAAAGACCAACGGTCAAATGGTTAGAGACGTTACTCTCAATAGGCCTATTCACAATAATTAAGTTTGCCTTTTATACGCAACAATTGACGATATTACGGTGAGGATTTACATGAATCAAAGCATGACAGCATAATAACATTTGAGTACTTGTGTCTAAACGTAAAACAGTTATAAAGCAAGCATGTGTCTCACCCCAAAAGTTATAAACAATTTAATAAACAGTAAAAGTGGAGCTATGAAAATCACCTTAAATAGCAGTTGAAGTATTCCACGCAAGAAAGGAAAGTAAAGCAAGTAAGTGATCGGGATATCAACCTAAAGGTATAACGTTCGATCAGTAAATGTCTAATAGACCAAGTGTATATTTATTAATATAATGAATTATATTAATAGTGATAGTCCAAAATAGGAAGGTTTCAACTTATGGAAAGTTTATAAGTTCATGTTATATTCATTAGTAAGACGTTGTACAACTTTAATCAAACTTCATTGCTATCAAATAAGTCAGGAATGACCAGATGTAACCGGGGGCCCAGGACTCTTGACCAGAATCTAAATCATGGCATTCGAGATCCATAAGCTTACCCATAAATGGCAACATAGACATCATTCACTTACGACTGTAAGTAGTGATGAAGTTTGTATATAGTGCACGTTATCTTTAGAGTATAACCTTCACGTTATGTGCATATAGAATTACGATACATTGATATAATTTACTTATATAGTAAATATATATTATGTTAAGTTTGAATATATTTAATATTATTAATGTATTATCATTATTAATTTATTTTAAAATTAATCTTATAACAAAGTATTATAAGTTTAATTATTTAGATAGGTTAAATATGTAATAATTATGTCTTACATATATATATATATATATATATATATATATATATATATATATATATATATATATATATATATATATATATATATATATATATATATATATATATATATATACATATATATGAAATGTTCCGTTCTTATTGATTAAAAACGTTCCATATTAATTGATTTCGTTGCGAGGTTTTGACCTCTATATGAGACATTTTTCAAAGACTGCATTCATTTTTAAAACAAACCATAACCTTTATTTCATAAATAAAGGTTTAAAAAGCTTTACGTAGATTATCAAATAATGATAATCTAAAATGTCCTGTTTACACACGACCATTACATAATGGTTTACAATACAAATATGTTACATCGAAATCAGTTTCTTGAATGCAGTTTTTACACAATATCATACAAACATGGACTCCAAATCTTGTCCTTATTTTAGTATGCAACAGCGGAAGCTCTTAGTATTCACCTGAGAATAAACATGCTTTAAACGTCAACAAAAATGTTGGTGAGTTATAGGTTTAACCTATATATATCAAATCGTAATAATAGACCACAAGATTTCATATTTCAATACACATCCCATACATTGAGATAAAAATCATTCATATGGTGAACACCTGGTAACCGACATTAACAAGATGCATATATAAGAATATCCCCATCATTCCGGGACACCCTTCGGATATGATATAAATTTTGAAGTACTAAAGCATCCGGTACTATGGATGGGGGTTTGTTAGTCCCAATAGATCTATCTTTAGGATTCGCGTCAATTAGGGTATCTGTTCCCTAATTCTTAGATTACCAGACTTAATAAAAAGGGGCATATTCGATTTCGATAATTCAACCATAGAATGTAGTTTCACGTACTTGTGTCTATTTTGTAAATCATTTATAAAACCTGCATGTATTCTCATCCCAAAAATATTAGATTTTAAAAGTGGGACTATAACTCACTTTCACAGATTTTTACTTCGTCGGGAAGTAAGACTTGGCCACTGGTTGATTCACGAACCTATAACAATAAATACATATATATCAAAGTATGTTCAAAATATATTTACAACACTTTTAATACATTTTGATGTTTTAAGTTTATTAAGTCAGCTGTCCTCGTTAGTAACCTACAACTAGTTGTCCACAGTTAGATGTACAGAAATAAATCGATAAATATTATCTTGAATCAATCCACGAACCAGTGTATACGTATCTCAGTATTGATCACAACTCAAACTATATATATTTTGGAATCAACCTCAACCCTGTATAGCTAACTCCAACATTCACATATAGAGTGTCTATGGTTGTTCCGAAATATATATAGATGTGTCGACATGATAGGTCGAATCATTGTATACGTGTCTATGGTATCTCAAGATTACATAATATACAATACAAGTTGATTAAGTTATGGTTGGAATAGATTTGTTACCAATTTTCACGTAGCTAAAATGAGAAAAATTATCCAATCTTGTTTTACCCATAACTTCTTTATTTTAAATCCATTTTGAGTGAATCAAATTGCTATGGTTTCATATTGAACTCTATTTTATGAATCTAAACAGAAAAAGTATAGGTTTATAGTCGGAAAAATAAGTTACAAGTCGTTTTTGTAAAGGTAGTCATTTCAGTCGAAAGAACGACGTCTAGATGACCATTTTAGAAAACATACTTCCACTTTGAGTTTAATCATGATTTTTGGATATAGTTTCATGTTCATAATAAAAATCATTTTCCCAGAATAACAACTTTTAAATCAAAGTTTATCATAGTTGTTAATTAACTAACCCAAAACAGCCCGCGGTGTTACTACGACGGCGTAAATCCGGTTTTACGGTGTTTTTCGTGTTTCCAGGTTTTAAATCATTAAGTTAGCATATCATATAGATATAGAACACGTGTTTAGTTGATTTTAAAAGTCAAGTTAGAAGGATTAACTTTTATTTGCGAACAAGTTTAGAATTAACTAAACTATGTTCTAGTGATTACAAGTTTAAACCTTCGAATAAGATAGCTTTATATGTATGAATCGAATGATGTTATGAACATCATTACTACCTAAAGTTCCTTGGATAAACCTACTAGAAATGAGAAAAATGGATCTAGCTTCAAAGGATCCTTGGATGGCTTGAAAGTTCTTGAAGCAGAATCATGACACGAAAACAATTTCAAGTAAGATTTCCACTCGAAATAAGATTGTTATAGTTATAGAAATTTAATTAAAGTTTGAATATGATTATTACCTTGTATTAGAAAGATAACCTACTGTAAGTAACAAAGGTTTCTTGATCTTTGATGATTACTTGGAATGGATTTAGAAAACTTGGAAGTAAACTTGCAATCTTGGAAGTATTCTTGATTTTATGAAACTAGAACTTTTGGAATTTATGAAGAACACTTAGAACTTGAAGATAGAACATGAGAGAGATCAATTAAATGAAGAAAATTGAAGAATTAAAGTGTTTGTAGGTGTTTTTGGTCGTTGGTGTATGGATTAGATATAAAGGATATGTAATTTTGTTTTCATGTAAATAAGTCATGAATGATTACTCATATTTTTGTAATTTTATGAGATATTTCATGCTAGTTGCCAAATGATGGTTCCCACATGTGTTAGGTGACTCACATGGGCTGCTAAGAGCTGATCATTGGAGTGTATATACCAATAGTACATACATCTAAAAGCTGTGTATTGTACGAGTACGAATACGGGTGCATACAAGTAGAATTGTTGATGAAACTGAACGAGGATGTAATTGTAAGCATTTTTGTTAAGTAGAAGTATTTTGATAAGTGTCTTGAAGTCTTTCAAAAGTGTATGAATAAATATTAAAACACTACATGTATATACATTTTAACTGAGTCGTTAAGTCATCGTTAGTCGTTACATGTAAATGTTGTTTTGAAACCTTTAGGTTAACGATCTTGTTAAATGTTGTTAACCCATTGTTTATTATAATAAATGAGATGTTAAATTGTTATATTATCATGATATTATGATATATAATATATCTTAGTATGATATATATACAGTTAAATGTCGTTACAACGATAATCGTTACATATATGTCTCGTTTCGAAATCATTAAGTTAGTAGTCTTATTTTTACATATGCATTTCATTGTTAATACACTTAATAATATATTTACTTATCATTTAACATAATTAACCAAGTGTATCAATATCTTAATATGATTCATATGTACCTAGTAAGACGTTGTTATAACGATAATCGTTATATATATCGTTTTCGAGTTTCTTAATTTAATAGTCTCATTTTTATGTATATAACTCATTGTTAAAATACCTAATGAGATACATAATTATAATAAAATCATGTTAACTATATATATAACCATATATATGTCATCGTATAGTTTTTACAAGTTTTAACGTTCGTGAATCACCGGTCAACTTGGGTGGTCAATTGTCTATATGAAACCTATTTCAATTAATCAAGTCTTAACAAGTTTGATTGCTTAACATGTTGGAAACACTTAATCATGTAAATAACAATTTCATTTAATATATATATAAACATGGAAAAGTTCGGGTCACTACAATATATATATATATATATATATATATATATATATATATATATATATATATACAGATCTTAAATTTATATAATATTATTTGATTAATATAAATCTTATATTTATTATATATATCGAAATTTATATATATAAACTATCTAAATTCAAATTTATATATCAATAAATTATCTAATAATTCTAATTAATATTTTATTGATTTCACAACAGTAGGTAAACTAAAAAAAATGTTTTATACATTGAAACTAATCTTTATGCTTTAATTATTATTTTACTTAATCGATTAGTATCTAAAATACAAAAAAATAGATAAACGAATAAAAATTTATATTTTATATTTTTCTCTGTACCTAAATATCACAATAAACATATAATTTTTTTTAAAATTATTCCCATTACGTTTTGTATTTATTTTTATTTTTAAATCGTAAACAAGCTTAAATAAGAAAAAATATAATTCAACTAAAAAAATTTGTTTTTATAATTTTTACTTGTTTATATAAGTTTTATAATCTCATAAAAATTATATATATATTTTTATTGTCGTTTAAACTATTTATTTCAATTTTTATCTTATTTTTACATATAAATAATAGATAATTCAAAATTAATTTTTATATAATATGTATTGCTCCAATAAATTAAGTTTAATATTATAATTTACTAGAAAAATAGTTTCATAATTTATTTAACCCTTTTCCTAATTTTTTTTAAATTTTTTTTATATATGCCGATTATGTATATATATATTTAATAAACTGTTTTTTAATTATTTAAAATATAAAAACATGATATACATTTGAAAAAAATATTTTTCTCAGATCTCATAATACTTTTTAATAATTATCATGTACAAATTACAATTTATTAAATTCATTATATATTTATTAAAATAATTAAAAAAAACAGCAGCTGGAATAATAAAAACAAAATTAATTTTTAAAAATACAAAATCGACTTATTAATCTGAAAAACTAATTTTTATAGATCATAAACTTCATGTTGATAATTATCATGCAAAGTTTTGTATTTAATTATGTTATAGATTAATATATATATATATATATATATATATATATATATATATATATATATATATATATATATATATATATATATATATATATATATATATATCTTGTATATGTCTTGGCAAAAAAAAATACAAAAATAATTACAAAATAAATATAAACTCGATATGTAAATTCATAAAAATATTTTTAAAATTTCCAGTAACATTTATCACTAATTGTAATATATTACTTATATTTGTTTCAATTATAATAAATTTAACATTATATATATATATATATATATATATATATATATATATATATATATATATATATATATATATATATATATATATATATATATATATATATATATTTCGACTAAAAATAATATATAAGTAAATAAAAAAATAAATATAAAGGAAAGAATACTTACAAGTACTTTCAAGAGAGAATGAAGTTTTTGAGGTGCAAGTTCAAATGAGAAAATTGATGGGTATTTATACTTGAATTTTTGAATAAAATAATATAAAAGAAATAAATAAAAATACAAAAGAAAATCAAAGAAATGTAAAATAAAGCAAATGGTAGAAAAAAAAATAAAAAGAATTCTAGCCTACTCATGTATCTATTAAATAAGAAAAGGTAGTTTGTCTCTTTTTATTTATTTATTAAAAGTAGATCTAGATATAGATTTAATATTTTTTATTTACTTTTTTATTTATTTATTTTTCAAGTACTTGATTTATGTTTTTCTAAAAACTTTTATAAACTATTTTTTTAGTTAATTATTAAATACGAATTTAATATAAAAATATTAATATATTCGTTATTTATATATATATTATTAATAAATATGATTTTTAATTTAATTATAATATTACTTTATTGTTTTATAAATATTATACTTTTATATAGTTGCATTTATTATATAATTAATTATATATTACATTTACTATATAGTAAAAGTATTACATTTTATATAAAATTATGTTACAATATATAAGTTAATATAATATACTTATATTTACTATAATCATATTATTTATTTAAGTGTGTAATTATTCGGTCTATGTTAATTAAATTGTATATATATCAACCCTTAAACAATAAGAACGTACAATCAGGTAGTAAACCTTAGGGTCAAATTAGTAAATTTAGAAGTCGAAAAGTGAGGGTTGTTATAGTACCTCTCCGTTATTAAAAACTTCGTCCCGAAGTTTTAGGTAGACTTCTCGGATGCATCAGCGGTTGAGAAGAGATGGGGATATTTTAATTTCATCTGGTCTTCACGTTCCCAGGTATACTCGGGGCCACGTCGTAAATTCCAACGGATCTTAACAATAGGTATGGTGCTTTGTTTCAAGCGTTTAGTAGATCGGTCCATGACCTCTACAGGTTCTTCTATGAAGTGCATTTTATCATCAATGCGAATGTCATCCAAAGGAATAATGAGAGTGTCATCAGCGAGGCACTTTTTAAGATTCGAGACATGAAATACGTCGTGTATGCTGCTAAGTTCAGCAGGTAGTTCTAATCGATAAGCCACGGGTCCGATTCTTTCAGTAATCTTGAAGGGTCCAACAAAACGCGGACGTAGTTTACTTCGTTTACCAAAATGAACGACGCCTTTCCAAGGGGATACTTTCAACATGACTTTGTCACCAACTTGGAATTCCAAATCTTTTCGACCTTTATTTGAAATGTCCCGTTCTTATTGATTAAAAACGTTCCATATTAATTGATTTCGTTGCGAGGTTTTGACCTATATATGAGACGTTTTTCAAAGACTGCATTCATTTTTAAAACAAACCATAACCTTTATTTCATAAATAAAGGTTTAAAAAGCTTTACGTAGATTATCAAATAATGATAATCTAAAATATCCTGTTTACACACGACCATTACATAATGGTTTACAATACAAATATGTTACATCGAAATCAGTTTCTTGAATGCAGTTTTTACACAATATCATACAAACATGGACTCCAAATCTTGTCCTTATTTTAGTATGCAACAGCGGAAGCTCTTAGTATTCACCTGAGAATAAACATGCTTTAAACGTCAACAAAAATGTTGGTGAGTTATAGGTTTAACCTATATATATCAAATTGTAACAATAGACCACAAGATTTCATATTTCAATACACATCCCATACATAGAGATAAAAATCATTCATATGGTGAACACCTGGTAACCGACAATAACAAGATGCATATATAAGAATATCCCCATCATTCCGGGACACCCTTCGGATATGATATAAATTTCGAAGTACTAAAGCATCCGGTACTTTGGATGGGGTTTGTTAGGCCCAATAGATCTATCTTTAGGATTCGCGTCAATTAGGGTGTCTGTTCCCTAATTCTTAGATTACCAGACTTAATAAAAAGGGGCATATTCGATTTCGATAATTCAACCATAGAATGTAGTTTCACGTACTTGTGTCTATTTTGTAAATCATTTATAAAACCTGCATGTATTCTCATCCCAAAAATATTAGATTTTAAAAGTGGGACTATAACTCACTTTCACAGATTTTTACTTCGTCGGAAAGTAAGACTTGGCCACTGGTTGATTCACGAACCTATAACAATATATACATATATATCAAAGTATGTTTAAAATATATTTACAACACTTTTAATATATTTTGATGTTTTAAGTTTATTAAGTCAGCTGTCCTCGCTAGTAACCTACAACTAGTTGTCCACAGTTAGATGTACAGAAATAAATCGATAAATATTATCTTGAATCAATCCACGACCCAGTGTATACGTATCTCAGTATTGATCACAACTCAAACTATATATATTTTGGAATCAACCTCAACCCTGTATAGCTAACTCCAACATTCACATATAGAGTGTCTATGGTTGTTCCGAAATATATATAGATGTGTCGACATGATAGGTCGAAACGTTGTATACGTGTCTATGGTATCTCAAGATTACATAATATACAATACAAGTTGATTAAGTTATGGTTGGAATAGATTTGTTACCAATTTTCACGTAGCTAAAATGAGAAAAATTATCCAATCTTGTTTTACCCATAACTTCTTCATTTTAAATCCGTTTTGAGTGAATCAAATTGCTATGGTTTCATATTGAACTCTATTTTATGAATCTAAACATAAAAAGTATAGGTTTATAGTCGGAAAAATAAGTTACAAGTCGTTTTTGTAAAGGTAGTCATTTCAGTCGAAAGAACGACGTCTAGATGACCATTTTAGAAAACATACTTCCACTTTGAGTTTAACCATAATTTTTGGATATAGTTTCATGTTCATAATAAAAATCATTTTCTCAGAATAACAACTTTTAAATCAAAGTTTATCATAGTTTTTAATTAACTAACCCAAAACAGCCCGCGGTGTTACTACGACGGCGTAAATCCGGTTTTACGGTGTTTTTCGTGTTTCCAGGTTTTAAATCATTAAGTTAGCATATCATATAGATATAGAACATGTGTTTAGTTGATTTTAAAAGTCAAGTTAGAAGGATTAACTTTTGTTTGCGAACAAGTTTAGAATTAACTAAACTATGTTCTAGTGATTACAAGTTTAAACCTTCGAATAAGATAGCTTTATATGTATGAATCGAATGATGTTATGATCATCATTACTACCTTAATTTCCTTGGATAAACCTACTGGAAAAGAGAAAAATGGATCTAGCTTCAATGGATCCTTGGATGGCTCGAAGTTCTTGAAGCAGAATCATGACACGAAAACAAGTTCAAGTAAGATCATCACTTGAAATAAGATTGTTATAGTTATAGAAATTGAACCAAAGTTTGAATATGATTATTATCTTGTATTAGAATGATAACATACTGTAAGAAACAAAGATTTCTTGAGGTTGGATGATCACCTTACAAGATTGGAAGTGAGCTAGCAAACTTGAAAGTATTCTTGATTTTATGAAACTAGAACTTTTGGAATTTATGAAGAACACTTAGAACTTGAAGATAGAACTTGAGAGAGATCAATTAGATGAAGAAAATTGAAGAATGAAAGTGTTTGTAGGTGTTTTTGGTCGTTGGTGTATGGATTAGATATAAAGGATATGTAATTTTGTTTTCATGTAAATAAGTCATGAATGATTACTCATATTTTTGTAATTTTATGAGATATTTCATGCTAGTTGCTAAATGATGGTTCCCACATGTGTTAGGTGACTCACATGGGCTGCTAAGAGCTGATCATTGGAGTGTATATACCAATAGTACATACATCTAAAAGCTGTGTATTGTACGAGTACGAATACGGGTGCATACGAGTAGAATTGTTGATGAAACTGAACGAGGATGTAATTGTAAGCATTTTTGTTAAGTAGAAGTATTTTGATAAGTGTATTAAAATCTTTCAAAAGTGTATAAATACATATTAAAACACTACATGTATATACATTTTAACTGAGTCGTTAAGTCATCGTTAATCGTTACATGTAAATGTTGTTTTGAAACCTTTAGGTTAACGATCTTGTTAAATGTTGTTAACCCAATGTTTATAATATCAAAAGAGATTTTAAATTATTATATTATCATGATATTATGATGTACGAATATCTCTTAATATGATATATATATATTAAATGTCGTTACAACGATAATCGTTACATATATGTCTCGTTTCAAAATTATTAAGTTAGTAGTCTTGTTTTTACATATGTAGTTCATTGTTAATATACTTAATGATATGTTTAATTATCATAATATAATGTTAACTATATATATAACCATATATATGTCATCATATAGTTTTTACAAGTTTTAACGTTCGTGAATCACCGGTCAACTTGGGTGGTCAATTGTCTATATGAAACCTATTTCAATTAATCAAGTCTTAACAAGTTTGATTGCTTAACATGTTGGAAACATTTAATCATGTAAATATCAATCTCAATTAATATATATAAACATGGAAAAGTTCGGGTCACTACAGTACCTACCCGTTAAATAAATTTCGTCCCGAAATTTTAAGCTGTTGAAGGTGTTGACGAATCTTCTGGAAATAGATGCGGGTATTTCTTCTTCATCTGATCTTCACGCTCCCAGGTGAACTCGGGTCCTCTACAAGCATTCCATCGAACCTTAACAATTGGTATCTTGTTTTGCTTAAGTCTTTTAACCTCACGATCCATTATTTCGACGGGTTCTTCGATGAATTGGAGTTTTTCGTTGATTTGGATTTCATCTAACGGAATAGTGAGATCTTCTTTAGCAAAACATTTCTTCAAATTTGAGACGTGGAAAGTGTTATGTACAGCCACGAGTTGTTGAGGTAACTCAAGTCGGTAAGCTACTGGTCCGACACGATCAATAATCTTGAATGGTCCAATATACCTTGGATTTAATTTCCCTCGTTTACCAAATCGAACAACGCCTTTCCAAGGTGCAACTTTAAGCATGACCATCTCTCCAATTTCAAATTCTATATCTTTTCTTTTAATGTCAGCGTAGCTCTTTTGTCGACTTTGGGCGGTTTTCAACCGTTGTTGAATTTGGATGATCTTCTCGGTAGTTTCTTGTATAATCTCCGGACCCGTAATCTGTCTATCCCCCACTTCACTCTAACAAATCGGAGAGCTGCACTTTCTACCATAAAGTGCTTCAAACGGCGCCATCTCAATGCTTGAATGGTAGCTGTTGTTGTAGGAAAATTCTGCTAATGGTAGATGTCGATCCCAACTGTTTCCGAAATCAATAACACATGCTCGTAGCATGTCTTCAAGCGTTTGTATCGTCCTTTCACTCTGCCCATCAGTTTGTGGATGATAGGCAGTACTCATGTCTAGACGAGTTCCTAATGCTTGCTGTAATGTCTGCCAGAATCTTGAAATAAATCTGCCATCCCTATCAGAGATAATAGAGATTGGTATTCCATGTCTGGAGACGACTTCCTTCAAATACAGTCGTGCTAACTGATAATGCTAAAAACGAACATATATTTCATAGCATTATTCCTCAAGAAAGACAAGCTTTTAGTTGCAATTGTTCTATTTACAAGTGATATTCGTTTAAATAATAAAAGGTGAAGACAAAAGACAGATTCGACGAATTGAAGACGCAAACGACCAAAAAGCTCAAAAGTACAAAAGACAATAAAAAAGGTTCCAATTATTGATAAGAAACGTCTCGAAATTACAAGAGTACAAGATTCAAAACGCAAAGTACAAGATATTAAATTGTACGCAAGGACGTTCGAAAACCCGGAACCGGGACCAGAGTTAACTCTTAACGCTCGACGCAACGGACTAAAAATTACAAGTTAACTATGTATATAAATATAATATAATATATAATTAATTATATTAATTATATATATATTATATATATATTATAAAACCGTCGGCAGAGAAAGACTCCAAGGGTGTGAGCTGTAAATTCATTCTCCGCGACTCGCGTAGTTTGAAGAGGATTTTGCCGCGAGTCGCGGAGCCCCAAAATTCGACTTTTCCTATAAAAGCAACCGAATTCTGATCGCAATTCATAATCTATTTCTCTCTTCTCTCATATATACGTAAAATATATATATATAATTTATATTTTAATTTTAATTTTAATTATAATTCTAATAATAAGGGTATGTTAGCGAATGTTGTAAGGGTGTAAGTCGAAATTCTGTCCGTGTAACGCTACGCTATTTTTAATCATTGTAAGTTATGTTCAACCTTTTTATATTAATGTCTCGTAGCTAAGTTATTATTATGCTTATTTAAAACGAAGTAATCATGATGTTGGGCTAATTACTAAAATTGGGTAATTGGGCTTTGTACCATAATTGGGGTTTGGACAAAAGAACGACACTTGTGGAAATTAGACTATGGGCTATTAATGGGCTTTATATTTGTTTAACTAAATGATAGTTTGTTAATGTTAATATAAAGATTTACAATTGGGCGTCCCTATAAATTACCATATACACTCGATCGGACACGATGGGCGGGGTATTTATATGTACGAATAATCGTTCATTTAACCGGACACGGGAATGGATTAATAGCCACTAGAATAATTAAAACAGGGGTGAAATTACATTCAAGGGTAATTGGTGTAATTGTTAACAAAGTAGTAAAACCTTGGTTTACACGCAGTCGATAACCTGGTGTATTCATTAAACAAAGTATTAAAACCTTGTTACAATTCGAATCCCCAATTAGTTGGAATATTTAACTTCGGGTATAAGAATAATTTGATGAGGACACTCGCACTTTATATTTATGACTGATGGACTATTATGGACAAAAACCAGACGGACATATTAAATAATCCAGGACAAAGGACAATTAACCCATGGGCATAAAACTAAAATCAACACGTCAAACATCATGATTACGGAAGTTTAAATAAGCATAATTCTTTTATTTCATATTTAATTTCCTTTATTTTATATTTAATTGCACTTTTATTATTCGCAATTTCATTATCGTTATTTACTTTACGCTTTAAATTAAGTCTTTTATTTATTTATTTTACATTAGGTTTTAACTGCAACTAAAGTTTTAAAATCGACAAACCGGTCATTAAACGGTAAAAACCCCCCTTTATAATAATAATATTACTTATATATATATTTGTATTTTTATAAAAGTAAACTAATATAGCGTTGAGCTTTGTTTAAAGATTTCCCTGTGGAACGAACCGGACTTACTAAAAACTACACTACTGTACGATTAGGTACACTGCCTATAAGTGTTGTAGCAAGGTTTAAGTATATCCATTCTATAAATAAATAAATATCTTGTGTAAAATTGTATCGTATTTAATAGTTTTTCCTAGTAAAATATAAACTATTTCGTATACACCTCGCATAACATCAAGTATTTTTGGCGCCGCCGCCGGGGACTCTCTTAAACGCTGGAAGCGCAACGCTAATATAAAAAAAAAAAAATATTTTTTGTTTACTTTTATTAAAATTCGCTTTTGTAAAAATACATTTTAAATATTCAAAAATATAAAAAGAAAAACAAAAATATAAGTATTTTTAAGATTTTGTTAAATATTTAAGTTTTATAAGTTTCTTTATTTTTATTTTAGTTTATAAAAATATAAGTTTTATTAACTATCTTTTATTTATAGAAAAAATTAAAAACAGAAAATAAAAAAAAATAAATAAAGAAAAAAAAACGCGTCGAATTTAAAGCTGTCATCTGAATTTTTGAACCCCGCGACTCGCGGGGTTTTTTGCATTAATTACCGCGACTCGCGGAGACTTTCTGACACGCCGACAGAAGCCCTAATTCAGCATTAATTACGGATTATTATTAATTATAATTATTATTAAACCCTAATTATTATTATTATTATAATTAATTTTACTTTAACTTTAACTTTTTATTTAATTTATGTATTTAGTATTAATAAGTTTAATTAAATTGTAAAATTAGTAGTTTTATTAAATAAATAATATAAAAATAATATTTTTATAAAAATTGTACTTTTTACAACTTTTTGTATATTTTTTTATTTTGTCCCTTTTTAATCGTTGTAGCGTAATATTTGTATTTTTAGCTCATATTTAATTTTAAACTTAGTTTTTGCTATAGTGATTTTTACTCCTAGATTTTTAGGCTTTGCCGTAGAATTCCTTAAGTGCTTTTTCTTTAGACTAAGATTTAGGTACTTTAAAATTTTGCGACGCCTTTTTAAGTTTTAGTTTCTTTTTAAGTTATTTCCATTTGGGATTTAGTTTTTCCATTAAGCTTTAATATTTTTAGACGACTTTTACTATGTACCAATTATCATTCCAATTAGTAATTTCAATTTGTGATTATAATTTTAAGTTAGTTGTAGTAATAAGATTAGGTTAGTTAAGTATTTTTAAGTTTTTATAAGTTTCTTTTATTTTTCCGTCACCTTTTATTTTTCAACCATTTTTTTTTTCTTTTTCGACCTTTTGCGACGAACTCTTTTTCTCTCTTATTTCTCGCCATTCTAGTTTTTAGGACTTAGAATTTTTTCTACTTCTTATCTAAATTTCTTAAAATTACGAAAATTTATTTTAAGTGGTTAAATTAATAGACATCAAAATTTTCTGGTTCGTAGTAATAGTTGGATTTGTACGTGGACCGGGTTATTGGAGCCAAACAGTCCTCAATTATATTGAGACCAAACGAATCCTGCCCCTCTGCTGCATCTTTTGGCTATTCGAAACGTGGGCAAAATCAGAAAAGTCTATTGATTGGATAACTTATTATAATTTTTCTTTCCTTTTTAAAAACTAATAGGATATTCAGTGAATGCACCGAGCAAGACGTTCACCACCTTTTGTACGTTCACCACCTGTAACTAGATCAAGACATTTAGCAAATATAACCGCCGTTGATTTTTCTTTAGAATCGTCATCCAGTCAACCAAGTACTTCAGTTCAAATTTCCGATAATCCATTTTTTGAACCCAACCTCACAATTGAGAATCCGGAAAATATTCAGGAACGGTTCGTAGATCCTGAACCATTAAACTTTCCTCCGGAGCCACCAATCATTCAAACAGAGATTGTTGAGGAACGAACCATTAAATCAGAATCATCTAGTGATACCGATTCAACAAATTCAATTATGGAGAATCTGGAACCTTTAAGTATGGAAGACCGAATGAGAGCTAAAAGCACTGGCCAAGGTCACGCAATTACTCATCCAGACATTAATGCGCCAGATTATGAAATCAAAGGACAAATTCTACACATGGTGACTAATCAATGCCAATTTAGTGGTGCGCCGAAGGAAGATCCAAATGAACATCTACGTACCTTTAATAGGATCTGCACACTATTTAAAATACGAGAAGTGGAGGATGAACAGATATATCTCATGTTATTTCCCTGGACTTTAAAGGGAGAAGCCAAAGATTGGTTGGAATCGTTACCTGAAGGGGCGATTGATACATGGGACGTTTTAGTTGACAAATTTCTTAAACAATTCTTTCCTGCATCTAAAGATGTAAGACTTCAAGCAGAAATTGTTACGTTCACACAGAAACCAAATGAAACTCTATATGAGGCGTGGACAAGATATGGAAAGTTGTTAAGAGGATGTCCGCAACATGGTTTAGACACCTGTTAAATAGTACAAATATTCTACCAAGGATGCGACATCACTACAAGGAAAGACATAGATATAGCAGCTGGTGGTTCTATTATGAAGAAAACCGAAACTGATGCTTATAAAATTATTGATAATACTGCTTCCCACTCACATGAGTGGCACCAAGAAAAAGATATCATTAGATCATCTAAAGCAGCTAGAGCCGATTCTAGTCATGACTTAGATTCCATTTCTGCAAAGATAGATGCTGTAGAGAGACGAATGGAAAAGATGACTAAGGATATTCACTCAATACGAATTAGTTGTGAGCAGTGTGGAGGACCACATTTGACAAAAGATTGTCTCAGTATTGAATTAACAATGGAACAAAGAGAGAATATTTCATACATAAACCAAAGGCCTGGAAATAATTATCAGAATAATTATCAACCGCCAAGACCGATTTACAATCAAAACCAAAATTATAACAGAAATATTCCATACAACAACCAACAAGGTCCTAGCAATCAACAAGTATCCAATAATACTTACAATCAGCAAAGACCAAATTTTCAAAACAAACCACCACAACAAATCGATGATAAAAAGCCGAATTTAGAAGATATGATGACGAAGCTAGTTGAAACTCAAACGCAGTTTTTCACATCTCAGAAACAAACTAATGAACAAAATGCTCAAGCATTTAGAAATCAACAAGCTTCTATTCAAAATCTGGAACAAGAAGTAAGTAACCTAGCAAGATTAATAGGTGAAAGAAAACCGGGAAGTCTACCTAGTGATACAAATGCTAACCCCCGGAATGAAACAGCTAAAGCCATTACCACAAGAAGTGGTACAACACTTAAACCACCTGAAATACCTGTAACTTCTGATGAAACTATTCCTACTCCACAAGAACCACAACCTGATCAAGATAAGGAAAAAGAACCGGTAGTTGAAAAGGTTAATGAAAATAACACAGTTAAGGATAAACCTTATGTTAAACCATACCAACCACCACTTCCTTACCCGAGTAAAATGAAGAAAGAAAAACTTGAAGCCGAGCAATCCAAATTTTTGGATATGTTTAAACAGATAAATGTAAATCTTCCTTTCATTGATGTGATTTCAGGAATGCCAAGATATGCTAAATTCTTGAAAGATCTAATCTCAAATAGAAAGAAAATGGAAGAACTCTCGGCTGTTACTATGAATGCTAATTGTTCAGCAGTGCTGTTGAATAAGATACCAGAAAAATTATCTGATCCAGGAAGTTTCACAATTCCATGTTTTCTGGGTAGTCTTAGTTCAATAGAAGCATTGGCAGACTTAGGTGCTAGTATAAATCTAATGCCGTATTCACTATACGCTAAACTAGACCTTGGAGAATTGAAACCAACCAGAATAAGCATACAACTAGCCGATAGATCAATAAAATATCCTAGAGGGATAATGGAGAACATGCTAGTTAAAGTTGGTACTTTAGTATTTCCAGTAGATTTTGTTGTTCTGGACATGGAAGAAGATTCTCAAGTTCCTCTCATATTAGGAAGACCATTCTTAAACACGGCTAAAGCAATGATAGACGTGTTCGGTAAGAAACTGACCCTAAGTATAGAGGATGAGAGTGTTACCTTTTCAGTTGATAGAGCAATGCAACAACCACAATCTGCAGATGATACATGTTATTATATTCAAACTATAGATGCACATGCAGAATTATTAGAAGAATTTCCAGAATTACAAGGAACAGGAGAATGTTCTTTAGGAGAAGGTAATGAACCAATTGATGAAGCTGAAATGTTAGCTACACTTATAGCTAATGGATATGAACCAACAACAGAAGAAATTCAAATGCTAAAAGAAGAAGACAGATATCGATACAAATCATCGATAGAAGAACCTCCGAAATTAGAGTTAAAGCCACTTCCAAACCATTTGGAATACGCTTATTTACATGGTGAATCTGAATTACCTATAATAATATCGTCTTCTCTTACTAAAAATGAGAAATCACAACTCATTTCTGTGTTGAAAGCTCATAAACCAGCCATTGCATGGAAGATTCATGATATTAAAGGAATAAGTCCTTCGTATTGCACACATAAAATCCTTATGGAAGAAGGTCATAAAACGTATGTGCAACGCCAACGAAGACTAAATCCTAATATGCAAGATGTAGTTAAGAAAGATATTATTAAACTGCTAGATGCAGGTTTGATATATCCAATTTCTGATAGTCCATGGGTAAGCCGAGTTCAATGCGTACCTAAGAAGGGTGGCATGACTGTCATTACAAATGAGAAAAATGAGCTTATTCCTACTAGGACTGTAACAGGATGGCGTGTATGTATTGATTATAGAAAATTAAATGACGCCACCAGAAAAGATCACTTTCCCTTACCTTTCATAGATCAAATGTTGGAAAGATTAGCCGAAAATAGTTACTATTGTTTTCTAGATGGATTTTCCGGATATTTTCAAATTCCAATAGCACCCGAAGACCAAGAGAAAACCACATTCACGTGCCCTTATGGTACTTTTGCTTACAAACACATGCCATTTGGACTTTGTAACGCCCCTGCAACCTTTCAAAGGTGTATGATGGCGATTTTTCACGACATGATAGAAGAATGCATGGAAGTTTTCATGGATGACTTTTCAGTCTTCGGTGATACATTTAAATCATGTCTAGTTAATCTGGAACGAATGCTAATTAGATGCGAACAATCAAATCTAGTACTTAATTGGGAGAAATGCCATTTCATGGTTAAAGAAGGCATCGTTCTTGGACATAAAATTTCAAAAGAAGGAATTGAAGTGGATAGAGCTAAAGTAGATGTAATTGCTAAACTTCCACATCCCACCAATGTTAGAGGAGTTAGGAGTTTTCTAGGGCATGCCGGTTTTTACCGACGTTTCATAAAAGATTTTTCTAAAATTGCCACTCCTATGAATAAACTCCTAGAAAAGGATGCGCCATTCATCTTTTCAGATGAGTGTATCAAATCTTTTAATATTCTTAAAGAGAAACTCACTAATGCACCGATCATGATAACACCAAATTGGAATCTACCATTTGAACTAATGTGCGATGCAAGTGATTTTGCAATGGGAGCCGTTTTAGGACAAAGGATTGAAAAACGATTTCAACCTATATATTATGCTAGTAAGACATTACAAGGAGCACAAACGAACTATACAACTACTGAAAAAGAACTCCTTGCTATTGTCTTTGCTTTTGACAAATTCCGATCATATCTCGTTCTAGCAAAAACGGTGGTCTATACTGACCATTCTGCTCTTAGATACCTATTTTCAAAACAAGATGCTAAACCAAGATTAATCCGTTGGATCTTACTCTTACAAGAGTTTGATATTGAAATCCGAGATAAAAGAGGAGCAGAAAATCTCGCCGCTGATCATCTATCTCGTCTTGAAAATCCCGAATTAGAAGTTCTAAATGAATCGGCCATACAAGACAACTTCCCTGATGAATATCTATTGAAGATAGATTATAAAGAAATCCCATGGTTTGCAGACTATGCAAACTACTTAGTTTGTGGATTCCTTGAAAAAGGATTATCGTACCAAAAACGAAAGAAATTCTTCAGTGATATAAAACACTATTTCTGGGAAGATCCACATTTGTTTAAAAGTTGTCCCGATGGAATAATACGCCGATGTGTATTTGGAGATGAAGCTAGTAAAATATTAAACCATTGTCACACAGGACCAACAGGAGGGCATTATGGGCCTCAACTAACAGCAAGAAAAGTTTATGAAGCTGGATTCTATTGGCCTACAATTTACAAAGACACATACCTTCTTTGCAAATCCTGTGATGCATGTCAAAGGGCCGGAAAAATAAGTCAACGTGATGAAATGCCACAAAATGTCATCCAAGTATGTGAAGTATTTGACATTTGGGGTATTGACTTTATGGGTCCATTTCCAAAATCTCATAATAATCTATATATACTCGTAGCCATTGATTATGTATCTAAATGGGCGGAAGCACAAGCTCTCCCAACTAACGATGCACGAGTTGTAGTCAACTTTTTAAAACGTCTTTTTGCAAGGTTTGGAACACCGAAAGCTTTAATAAGTGATCGGGGTACTCATTTCTGTAATAATCAACTTGAGAAAGTTCTTAAAAGATATGGAGTAACTCATAAAATCTCCATCGCATATCATCCACAAACAAGTGGACAAGTTGAAAATACCAACCGAGCTTTAAAACGTATTCTAGAGAAAACCGTAGGATCAAATCCGAAGGAATGGTCCATTAAATTGGAGGATGCACTCTGGGCTTTTAGAACAGCCTACAAAACTCCAATTGGAACCACACCTTTTAGACTTGTTTATGGGAAAGCATGTCATCTTCCAGTAGAAATTGATCACAAAGCATTTTGGGCTTTGAAGACATGTAATCTTGATTTACATGAAGCCGGACGTCTACGATTAAGTCAACTAAATGAATTAGAAGAATTAAGACATGAAGCATACGAAAATTCGTTAATCTATAAAGAAAGAACGAAGAAATGGCATGATAAAAGAATCAGAAGTTCAAAAGAATTTAAAGAAGGAGACAGAGTTCTTCTTTTCAATTCACGATTCAAGCTATTTCCTGGAAAATTGAAATCAAGATGGTCTGGACCATTCATAGTCAAAAGAGTTTTCCCATACGGAACGATAGAATTAATAAATTCAAATGGGATTGAATTTAAAGTTAATGGTCACAGAGTTAAACATTACATACATGGTCCGATGGAAGTCGACAACGAAGTTAATCACAATTTCGACACCACAGCTAACTAAGTGTGGGGAGAATCAAGTCTTTAAAGGATAATATGTATTTCTGTTAGAGTTAGATTGTCTGTTTTCGTATAGTTCTCGAAAATAGAACCCGAATGGTCTTTCCCTAGCAGACCCTAAAGAACTAGTCTTCTCCCCCCATTCTGAATTTTTATTTTTTTTTAGGTTTTTACAAAATGAAGACTGCCTGTGAGCTAAACCATGGTCTAATGCTACACGCTTTGATCACTAAACGTAATAATGACATACTCCCGAGTGAAATAGTATCAGTAATCAGAGAAAGAATGGACGGAGTTAGAAAAGAATCCAGATGCGAAGATAATAAGTTACAATTTGGTAAAGGAAAATCAAAATCCGCAGCGAAAAGAAGAGCACGACACCTAGAACGATGTCACAAATGCGGAAAATGGTCATATGGAGGTAAATGTTCAAATAATCAAACCTATTCAAATACCGAATTTGTTACTTTATGCAGAGACGGACCGTTCATATGTTTAGAAGAAAAGACACTGAATGCTCGAGGTTACGCCTATGTAGCCATGTAAAACTAATTAAACAGACTATCTTATGAATGGGATAGATCATATAACTAAGAAATCTATTTCACAGGTATGTCTGTACAGTTTTTATTTTTATTTTTTTTTATTTTTAACCTTTTGATAATAAACGCTAATTTGTTCGCTAAAAAGTATTAAATTGGTATTAAATAAAATTAGGTTTGGCGACCGAAATTATTGATATCATTCAAAAATTTATTACATCACTGCGAAATTTAACGTTTATTCTTAAGGTATAAATATCTTTAAACAATCAACCCAAAATATTTCAAAAATTAGTCATGAGTTAAATTAGGTCTTGGAACCGAAATTACTTTACCGAAAAGAGGGGCGCATATTTTTGATAATATTTGATTGATTAAAGTGGGATAAAAAGACAAAAAGATTTTTAAATTTATTTTTACCATGTTTTTAAAATTAATATTTAAATCTTAAATTAATATTGTAAACTTTGTAAAAACAATATTTTTAAAATTATAATTATTTGATTTTTTAAATTAAGTTTGGTGTGAACTTTTAATTTTTAAAATATAAATTCTTAATTTTATGCATTTTAAATTTTAAGTTTGGTGTGAATTTTTAATATTAATTTTGAATTTTATATTTAAGTTGTGTGAATTTAAAAACAAAAATTTACTTTATCTCATTAAGTTAAGAATATGATTTTTAAAATTCATCGTAAGTTGAAGACTAGGTCTTTGAACCGAAATTGCTTTACCCGAGGGAGGGACGAGAACTTTTATTATCATTAATTTTAATCTTATTGAATTAAAGTATGCCAAAAACATTGAAAAAACCCAAAAATCTTAGCTTTTAAAACAATCGCTACAAAAAGACAAATTTTAAAATTTTGTCGAAGGACGGACTAGGACATCGATCCGAAACGACCTCGTCCTAAATAATAAAGGAAACAAAATTTTAAAATTAATTTCTTAATTGTTTTCAAAAGTTAATGATTATAAAAAAAAAAAAAAAAAAACAAACTCCGCGAGTCGCGGAGTTTGAAGAGCATTTCGCCGCGACTCGCGGAGGGGCCGGATTACAGAAAAAAAATAAAAAGAGCTGAACGACCTGTTTCAGTCCCCAACCCAAAACTCAAAAAAAACTGCTGCGAAAATAGACCCGAAAAACCCGAAAAATACACCCCAAAATCACAATTTTTAACCGTTAATCACCAAATCTTTTGCTAAAATCATGTTGAGAAGGATGCTATCTAAGAATTACTCAAGAAAAACGGTAAATTTCTACACCTAAACACCATTTAATTCGAAATTTGATGTTCTTGAGCAATTTTGTCCCCAATTTGATTTTGATGTTTTTTTAGTGTAATTAGGCTTAAATTGTTTATGTATTATGCTTGTATAACCTAGATTGATGCTGTTTTACATGATTAGAAGCCTTAAACTTCAAATTTTGAGTAATCTAGGGTTTGTGTTCTTGAGCAAATTTGGGGCTTTTTGATATAAACAGGTTATGGCCGATTTTTGTCATGAATTGTTGCTAAATTAAGTAGTGTAACATGTTTAGGTAGTTAAATGATCCAAACTTTGAGCCTAAACATGATTTTGAGAATTAAAGTGGACTTTTTCAAAGTCTAAAATTCATGAACTTGATTTTTGAAAGATAATGCCATTTGAGACTTGTTTAATTACTAGTAATGATTATTTTGACATGTTATTTTAGTTGAATGTTTATGAACTTGGCGAACATTTTCGTATATGCTTATTTGAAAAAGTGTAGATTTGATAAAAATGTGAAAATGAGCTTAAGTTTGATATAAATTGATAATGTCATTGTAATTATTTTGATTGATGATTTTGCTGACACTAATGCATATTTGGATGCACAAAAATTGTGTTTGATGTGTTTTGCAGAATGAAAGGGGTGAATCTTCATCCCAAGCCCGCAATGCTCCTGCTGAGAATTTGGAACAACAGGAGGTGGATAACTACTACAAGCAGGATATACCTCATCCAATCATGACCTTTTCTGATATGCACTTGGAAGAGTTGCACCCGAACCTAAGATTTGAGAGACTTTGGATAGATTATCCAAAATATCAACGGGGTTTGCATAATCTTCATTCTAAGGTTGTTGAGGTACCAAGGGTCATAGAATGGGGACCCTTAGAAGCTGTAGAATTGGCCGGGCCAATTAGGGAATTACTTGTACAGAGGTATGGTAATTCTTCTTTTAATGACTGGGTATGTTTATTCACCATACGTAGACCTGTATATAAAGTATGGTGTGAAGAATTGTTATGTAGTATAGAGTTGAATGATCGGGTAGCTAGTTTAACCGATCGTTCTTTTATTAGATTTTTGTTAGGCGGTTCGATGCGCCACATGTCTTTACTGGACATGGCTCAGGCTTTACGTATATATACGCCTGAGGAGTTAGCGTCTGCCGATTGTAGAGGATTGATAATAAACGGTAGAAAGATAGATGAGAATTTTGATACACACGGTGTGTGGAGTCAAATGACAAGCCATCACCGTTTCAAAGGGGGAAATTACTCTTATTTGGATATAGATAGAGCCGAATTAAGAGTGATACATAGGTTTTTAGCTAATTCGATTACACAAAGGGGTAAGAACAAAGAAAAAGTAAATGAACAGGATTTGTTTTACCATATGTGTATTCGAGACCCACAAAGCGCTGTAAGTATACCATATTGTGTGGGTTATTATTTATCAGCTATGGTTCGGGGGATGCGACCACATAGCATAATAGGAGGTGGTATTTTTATTACTTTGATTGGTGAATATCTCGGTGTGGATATAAGTCGGGGGGGATTATTAGTAGAAGAACCGGAACCCCGCGATACTATAGGTTTAAATGTATACCATGGTGCGAAAGTTTTGAAGAGGCGAAATAACGCCGCAGTACGATACCATGGTAGACATCCACAGGTGGAGAGAAACCAGCAGTAAGGTAATGTAGGAGGGGGGAATGAGATGCAAGAAATGCATAGGTTTATAGCTTTTCAGGAATACGAAAATGCTAGACAGAGAGCATTTGAAGATTGGCAAGTTCATCAGAACCAGATCATAGCTCATTGCCAACATATAGGTAGAAACTATATTCCTACACCGAAACCCATCTTCCCTCCTTGGTCTATAGAGATACAGCCACCATATCCTACGTATGACCATGCAGAAGCATTCTATAGCACTTATGGTTATGCCTGGAACCCCTATTGGTACCAATATCATCCTTAGTTTACTTATTATTTTTTTTTTGTAATTTGTAATTATTGATACGTTTAATACTTTTGTTAATATTGTAATCATTTTTATAATTATCTAACTTTTATTCTTAGATTTTAATAATTTTTGAATGTGGGGTAATATACCAAATTTCAAAAATATGTATATATGTTTGCAGTTTATCTTATGTACACAACAGGGTAAAACAACGCATTTTCAAAGACTGGCATTAAGTTCAGCAAAAGCAACTAATTTTGACGACAAGATGCAAAATATATGTGAAATAACAACAAGACGGAATGAACAAATGATGTGCACCATTTATCATTCAGCAAACAAACGCCAATATAATTGGAAACTTTGGTAAAAATTTAATCATTTTCACACTAATCACCCTCAATAATTTAAATTGTTACTGATTTCTTGCAAATGAGGGCATTGCAAGATCTTAAGTGTGGGAAGGGGTTAAATTCTTTCGGATTTTAAAATTTTTATCTTAAACACTTGGTTACCATTAAAAATACTAGTAAAGCAGTAGTTGTATTAGAATCTAGTGCTCTCTGATAAAAAAGAACAGCCCTAGTCTTATATACTGACTACCCAATTCTAGTAAAATTTTTCAAAATTTTCAATGAAATGCATTCAAATTATGTTTATACATATTTATGAACGATAAAACTAGGTTTTAACACCGAAATTATTGTAACCTCGGAAAGGACATAAATTGAGAAACAAACCAAAATGTTAAAATTCATTTAAGATGGAATAGAGGACGATAAAAAGGAAAATAAAAGCCAAGTGTGGGAAAATTTACCAAGTTATCTTAAACATATGTCACATATATCTGTTACAAATAACTGAAAATACTTTTGCTTTGGACTAAACTAAACTGTTTTACCCGATGAAAGAAAAGAAGAGATGGATCTACACGATGAATCAATTCCATCATTAAAAGGAAGTAAAGTCTTCCGAAAAAGAAACGCGCTTCTTGATTTAGATCATGAAGTTGTCGTCCAGACCAGCTGTAGGTTGACGAAAAATCTAGAAAAGTCATCACTAAAATCAGCAGGAAATCCACGGACCTCAGCATAAAACAGGGTCGCCAAGTGGTCAGATTTATCCTAACCATGAGAAGGATTTATCTCGTACAATGGGGGGGCACCATGCAAATTAGCTGGATAAGACTAATGAATCAGATCCCCAGAAAGGATAATCTCCTTAAAGATAAAAAATCAGCTTTTAAGACTGATATTACTCAATCCTAGAGATTGACCTTAAAGATTGAGAATTCAAACTCATGGAATTCAATGATATCTAAACTCGAGCTTGAACGAGAAAATATTTTGATCAAAATTACAAACCGATTTGTTTTCTGAAAACCCTATTTTCAATGCGTTCATTACCATTGAACGTAAAATCCTAGGAATTCACCTGAAATTCATTAGGTCACCTGAACTAAATCGGGTGTCAACCGTAAGAACGGTGGTTGCATAGTGGTCAAAGACAGGACCTTGTGCCAGACCGAAAAATTATAAGGGTGAGCTTTACTATTGCTCCTACCAAGGATAGTAATTGCGTCCGACACGTTATAGACCATAATTAAAAGCATGTCAGGGGACATTGCCTTAACAGTTGCTTGTTCAACGCTTTCCTTTCAACCGGACGGTAGTTTGCCGAAAGGTAATATACGGAACAAGTAAACTGGACGTGTTGCTTTCCTAATACAAGGTTAGCAAGTGGGTGACACAAAACCATAAGTTTTGAGCTAAAATTTTCAAATCTGAAACCCACCAAACCCACAAAAATATTTTGCAAACACCGGTAAAGGGTTATCCCGGAAAACTTATCTAGGGTAAAAACTAGATTTAATTTTCAAAAGATCAAATGTTTTCATAAAGATTCAATTTCCTTAATGGATCTAAATTTTTATAGTCATGTGGGACTGTAAACCATATCGTTACTACCATTGTTTATACCGCCGTATAGAAATCACTGATGTACAAAGTGTGAAGAATAAAGAAGTGATTCTAGTATTTCAAGACGATATTGCTTGAGGACAAGCAACGCTCAAGTGTGGGAATATTTGATAATGCTAAAAACGAACATATATTTCATAGCATTATTCCTCAAGAAAGACAAGCTTTTAGTTGCAATTGTTCTATTTACAAGTGATATTCGTTTAAATAATAAAAGGTGAAGACAAAAGACAGATTCGACGAATTGAAGACGCAAACGACCAAAAAGCTCAAAAGTACAAAAGACAATCAAAAAGGTTCCAATTATTGATAAGAAACGTCTCGAAATTACAAGAGTACAAGATTCAAAACGCAAAGTACAAGATATTAAATTGTACGCAAGGACGTTCGAAAACCCGGAACCGGGACCAGAGTCAACTCTTAACGCTCGACGCAACGGACTAAAAATTACAAGTTAACTATGTATATAAATATAATATAATATATAATTAATTATATTAATTATATATATATTATATATATATATTATAAAACCGTCGGCAGAGAAAGACTCCAAGGGTGTGAGCTGTAAATTCATTCTCCGCGACTCGCGGAGTTTGAAGAGGATTTTGCCGCGAGTCGCGGAGCCCCAAAATTCGACTTTTCCTATAAAAGCAACCGAATTCTGATCGCAATTCATAATCTATTTCTCTCTTCTCTCATATATACGTAAAATATATATATATATATAATTTATATTTTAATTTTAATTTTAATTATAATTCTAATAATAAGGGTATGTTAGCGAATGTTGTAAGGGTGTAAGTCGAAATTCTGTCCGTGTAACGCTACGCTATTTTTAATCATTGTAAGTTATGTTCAACCTTTTTATATTAATGTCTCGTAGCTAAGTTATTATTATGCTTATTTAAAACGAAGTAATCATGATGTTGGGCTAATTACTAAAATTGGGTAATTGGGCTTTGTACCATAATTGGGGTTTGGACAAAAGAACGACACTTGTGGAAATTAGACTATGGGCTATTAATGGGCTTTATATTTGTTTAACTAAATGATAGTTTGTTAATGTTAATATAAAGATTTACAATTGGGCGTCCCTATAAATTACCATATACACTCGATCGGACACGATGGGCGGGGTATTTATATGTACGAATAATCGTTCATTTAACCGGACACGGGAATGGATTAATAGCCACTAGAATAATTAAAACAGGGGTGAAATTACATTCAAGGGTAATTGGTGTAATTGTTAACAAAGTAGTAAAACCTTGGTTTACACGCAGTCGATAACCTGGTGTATTCATTAAACAAAGTATTAAAACCTTGTTACAATTCGAATCCCCAATTAGTTGGAATATTTAACTTCGGGTATAAGAATAATTTGATGAGGACACTCGCACTTTATATTTATGACTGATGGACTGTTATGGACAAAAACCAGACGGACATATTAAATAATCCAGGACAAAGGACAATTAACCCATGGGCATAAAACTAAAATCAACACGTCAAACATCATGATTACGGAAGTTTAAATAAGCATAATTCTTTTATTTCATATTTAATTTCCTTTATTTTATATTTAATTGCACTTTTATTATTCGCAATTTCATTATCGTTATTTACTTTACGCTTTAAATTAAGTCTTTTATTTATTTATTTTACATTAGATTTTAACTGCGACTAAAGTTTTAAAATCGACAAACCGGTCATTAAACGGTAAAAACCCCCCTTTATAATAATAATATTACTTATATATATATTTGTATTTTTATAAAAGTAAACTAATATAGCGTTGAGCTTTGTTTAAAGATTTCCCTGTGGAACGAACCGGACTTACTAAAAACTACACTACTGTACGATTAGGTACACTGCCTATAAGTGTTGTAGCAAGGTTTAAGTATATCCATTCTATAAATAAATAAATATCTTGTGTAAAATTGTATCGTATTTAATAGTTTTTCCTAGTAAAATATAAACTATTTCGTATACTCCTCGCATAACATCACTAACTTCTCCATCTTGTCATCTTCTCTTATTGGCAGGAAGTGTGCTGATTTGGTGAGACGATCAACTATTACCCAAATAGTATCAAAACCACTTGCAGTCCTTGGCAATTTAGTGATGAAATCCATGGTAATGTTTTCCCATTTCCATTCCGGGATTTTGGGTTGTTGAAGTAGACCTGATGGTTTCTGATGCTCAGCTTTGACCTTAGAACACGTCAAACATTCTCCCACGTATTTAGCAACATCGGCTTTCATACCCGGCCACCAAAAATTTTTCTTGAGATCCTTGTACATCTTCCCCGTTCTAGGATGTATTGAGTATCTGGTTTTATGAGCTTCTCTAAGTACCATTTCTCTCATATCTCCAAATTTTGGTACCCAAATCCTTTCAGCCCTATACCGGGTTCCGTCTTCCCGAATATTAAGATGCTTCTCTGATCCTTTGGGTATTTCATCCTTTAAATTTCCCTCTTTTAAAACTCCTTGTTGCGCCTCCTTTATTTGAGTAGTAAGGTTATTATGAATCATTATATTCATAGATTTTACTCGAATGGGTTCTCTGTCCTTCCTGCTCAAGGCATCGGCTACCACATTTGCCTTCCCCGGGTGGTAACGAATCTCAAAGTTGTAATCATTCAACAATTCAATCCACCTACGCTGCCTCATATTCAGTTGTTTCTGATTAAATATGTGTTGAAGACTTTTGTGGTCGGTATATATAATACTTTTGACCCCATATAAGTAGTGCCTCCAAGTCTTTAATGCAAAAACAACCGCGCCTAATTCCAAATCATGCGTCGTATAATTTTGTTCGTGAATCTTCAATTGTCTAGACGCATAAGCAATCACCTTCGTTCGTTGCATTAATACACAACCGAGACCTTGCTTTGATGCGTCACAATAAATCACAAAATCATCATTCCCTTCAGGCAATGACAATATAGGTGCCGTAGTTAGCTTTTTCTTCAATAACTGAAACGCTTTCTCTTGTTCATCATTCCATTCAAATTTCTTCCCTTTATGCGTTAATGCAGTCAAGGGTTTTGCTATTCTGGAAAAGTCTTGGATGAACCTTCTGTAGTAACCAGCTAGTCCTAAAAACTGGCGTATGTGTTTCGGAGTTTTCGGGGTTTCCCACTTTTCAACAGTTTCTATCTTTGCCGGATCCACCTTAATACCTTCTTTGTTCACTATGTGACCGAGGAATTGAACTTCTTCCAACCAAAATGCACACTTTGAAAACTTAGCATACAATTCTTCCTTCCTCAATACTTCTAACACCTTTCTCAAATGTTCACCGTGTTCTTGGTCATTCTTTGAGTAAATAAGTATGTCATCAATGAAAACAATGACAAACTTGTCAAGGTATGGTCCACACACTCGGTTCATAAGGTCCATGAACACAGCTGGTGCATTAGTTAAACCAAACGGCATGACCATAAACTCGTAATGACCGTAACGTGTTCTGAAAGCAGTCTTTGGAATATCATCTTCTTTCACCCGCATTTGATGATACCCGGAACGTAAGTCAATCTTTGAATAAACAGACGAGCCTTGTAGTTGATCAAATAAGTCGTCGATTCTCGGTAGTGGGTAGCGGTTCTTGATGGTAAGTTTGTTCAACTCTCGGTAGTCGATACACAACCTGAATGTACCATCTTTCTTCTTGACAAACAAAACAGGAGCTCCCCACGGTGATGTGCTTGGTCGAATGAAACCACGCTCTAAAAGTTCTTGTAATTGGCTTTGCAGTTCTTTCATCTCGCTGGGTGCGAGTCTGTAAGGAGCACGATCTATTGGTGCAGCTTCTGGTACAAGATCTATTTGAAATTCAACAGATCGATGTGGGGGTAATCCCTGTAATTCTTTCGGAAATACATCGGGAAATTCTTTTGCAATGGGAACATCATTGATGCTCTTTTCTTCAGTTTGTACTTTCTCGACGTGTGCTAGAATAGCATAGCAACCTTTTCTTATTAGTTTTTGTGCCTTCAAATTACTAATAAGATGTAGCTTCGTGTTGCCCTTTTCTCCGTACACCATTAAGGGTTTTCCTTTTTCTCGTATAATGCGAATTGCATTTTTGTAACAAACGATCTCTGCTTTCACTTCTTTCAACCAGTCCATACCGATTATCACATCAAAACTCCCTAACTCTACTGGTATCAAATCAATCTTAAATGTTTCGCTAACCAGTTTAATTTCTCGATTCCGACATATATTATCTGCTGAAATTAATTTACCATTTGCTAATTCGAGTAAAAATTTACTATCCAAAGGCGTCAATGGACAACTTAATTTAGCACAAAAATCTCTACTTATATAGCTTCTATCCGCACCCGAATCAAATAAAACGTAAGCAGATTTATTGTCAATAAGAAACGTACCCTTAACAAGCTCCGGGTCTTTCTGTGCCTCTGCCGCATTAATATTGAAAACTCTTCTGCGGCCTTGTCCATTCGTGTTCTCCTGGTTCGGGCAATTTCTAATAATGTGGCCCGGTTTTCCACATTTATAACAAACTACATTGGCATAACTTGCTCCGACACTACTTGCTCCACCATTACTCGTTCCGACACCATTTGTTCCTTTCGTTCTATTAACCCCTGGTCCGTAGACCTCACACTTCGCCACACTATGACCATTTCTTTTACACTTGCTGCAAAATTTGGTGCAGAACCCCGAGTGATACTTTTCACACCTTTGGCATAGCTGCTTCTGATTGTTGTTGCTGTTGCGGTTATTATTGTTGTTGGGATGATTGTTGTAGTTGCTGTTGTTGTTGTTGTTGTTGTTGTTGGGCCGTTTGTTGTAGTTGCGATTGATGTTGCGATTGTTGGGATAATTGTTGCGATTATTGTTGTAATTGCTGTTGTTACTGTATTGGTGATTCTTATCACCGTTTTCCTCCCACTTTCTTTTGACTTGCTTCACATTGGCCTCTTCAGCAGTCTGTTCTTTAATTCTTTCTTCAATCTGGTTCACTAGTTTGTGAGCCATTCTACATGCCTGTTGTATGGAGGCGGGCTCGTGTGAACTTATATCTTCTTGGATTCTTTCCGGTAATCCTTTCACAAACGCGTCGATCTTCTCTTCCTCATCTTCGAATGCTCCCGGACACAATAGGCACAATTCTGTGAATCGTCTTTCGTACGTGGTAATATCAAATCCTTGGGTTCGTAACCCTCTAAGTTCTGTCTTGAGCTTATTGACCTCGGTTCTGGGACGGTACTTCTCGTTCATCAAGTGCTTGAATGCTGACCACGGTAGTGCGTACGCATCATCTTGTCCCACTTGCTCTAGATAGGTATTCCACCATGTTAACGCAGAACCTGTGAAGGTATGCGTAGCGTACTTCACTTTGTCCTCTTCAGTACACTTACTTATGGCAACCACCGATTCGACCTTCTCGGTCCACCGTTTCAATCCGATCGGTCCTTCGGTTCCATCAAATTCTAAAGGTTTGCAGGCAGTGAATTCTTTGTAGGTGCATCCTACACGATTTCCTGTACTGCCAGATCCAAGATTATTGTTGGTATGTAGCGCAGCTTGCACCGCGGCTATGTTTGAAGCTAGAAAAGTACGGAATTCCTCTTCATTCATATTCACGGTGTGTCGAGTAGTCGGTGCCATTTCCTTCAAAATAGTCAAATGGAACAAGTTAATCATACAGAATATTAAGAGTAGTTAATAGTATTTCGTAGCATAATATGAACTCATTTATAAAAGCTTTTTCTTCATATTAGCATTTTATAAGTTTAAATTCGGGTAGTACCTACCCGTTAAGTTCATACTTAGTAGCTAATATACAATTCAACTACTACAATTCTATATGAAAAACTGATTGTAATAATATTTCACGTTCAAACTTTTATACAATATTTTGCAAACTTACAATACCGCTTATTTTACATAAAGCATGAAATATAGCACACAATAACTTTGATACAAGATAGTTGTGAAGATAATTCTAGCTAGTACACAAGTCGTTCAGGAAAGGCAATAAAGACACGTAATTCATACGTCCAGAAACAAGTCATGCATTTTGGTTTTACTAGGACTACTTCCCATCCTTGGTCTTGTGGAACATAACCGTTATAGCCGTTGATAAGACAGCGTGTTGTAACGTCGTCAAAGGGACGAGGGTTACGTAATGACCAACAGTCTCGTAATAACCTAAAAACCTCATTTCTTATCCCAATTACCGACTCCGTTACTTGTGGGAACGTTTTGTTTAATAGTTGTAGCCCGATGTTCTTGTTCTCACTTTGGTGAGAAGCGAACATTACTAACCCGTAAGCATAACATGCTTCTTTATGTTGCATGTTAGCCGCTTTTTCTAAATCACGAAGTCCTATATTCGGATATACTGAGTCAAAATAATTTCTTAACCCGTTGCGTAAAATAGCATTTGGGTTCCCCGCAATATATGCGTCAAAGTAAACACATCGTAACTTATGGATTTCCCAATGTGATATCCCCCATCTTCCGAACGAAAGCCTTTTATAAACCAAGGAATTCTTGGAACGTTCTTCGAATGTCTTACAAACTGATCTCGCCTTAAATAGTTGTGCCGAGGAATTCTGACCGACTCTAGACAAGATTTCATCAATCATGTCTCCGGGTAGGTCTCTTAAAATATTGGGTTGTCTATCCATTTTGTGTTTTTATACTGTAAAATAGACAAGAGTTAGATTCATAAAAAAAATACTTATTAATACAAGCAATTTTTACATATATCATAAAGCATAAGCACACTATATTACATATATTACACCACACGAATATAACTATCTTATTCCGACTCGCTCATTTCTTCTTGTTCGGTTTTGGTTCGTTTTGCCAAGTTTCTAGGGATATATGATGTTCCCCTAATACGAGCCGTCGTTGTCCACATTGGTTTAAAAAACCTGGTGGTTTAGAGGTTCCCGGGTCATTGTTACAACTTAAGGACTTCGGGGGTTGACGATACATATAAAGTTAATCGGGGTTGGAATTAGATTTCTCTATTTTTATGCCCTTTCCCTTATTATTTTCTTTTGCCTTTTTAAATTCAGTTGGGGTAATTTCTATAACATCATCGGAATTCTCGTCGGAATCCGATTCATCAGAGAATTGGTAATCCTCCCAATATTTTGCTTCCTTGGTGGAAATACCATTGACCATAATTAACCTTGGTCGGTTGGTTGAGGATTCTCTTTTACTTAACCGTTTTATTATTTCCCCCACCGGTTCTATTTCTTCTTCTGGTTCCGATTCTTCTTCCGGTTCTGATTCTTCTTCCGGTTCCGACTCTTCTTCCGGTTCCTCTTCGGGAACTTGTGAATCAGTCCACGAATCATTCCAATTTACATTTGACTCTTCACTATTATTAGGTGAGTCAATGGGACTTGTTCTAGAGGTAGACATCTATCACATAATATCAAACACGTTAAGAGATTAATATATCACATAATATTCATATGTTAAAAATATATAGTTTCCAACAAAAATGTTAAGCAATCATTTTTCAAGTAAACACGGTCGAAGTCCAGACTCACTAATGCATCCTAACAAACTCGATAAGACACACTAATGCAAAATTCTGGTTCTCTAAGACCAACGCTCGGATACCAAATGAAATGTCCCGTTCTTATTGATTAAAAACGTTCCATATTAATTGATTTAGTTGCGAGGTTTTGACCTCTATATGAGACGTTTTTCAAAGACTGCATTCATTTTTAAAACAAACCATAACCTTTATTTCATAAATAAAGGTTTAAAAAGCTTTACGTAGATTATCAAATAATGATAATCTAAAATATCCTGTTTACACACGACCATTACATAATGGTTTACAATACAAATATGTTACATCGAAATCAGTTTCTTGAATGCAGTTTTTACACAATATCATACAAACATGGACTCCAAATCTTGTCCTTATTTTAGTATGCAACAGTGGAAGCTCTTAGTATTCACCTGAGAATAAACATGCTTTAAACGTCAACAAAAATGTTGGTGAGTTATAGGTTTAACCTATATATATCAAATCGTAACAATAGACCACAAGATTTCATATTTCAATACACATCCCATACATAGAGATAAAAATCATTCATATGGTGAACACCTGGTAACCGACAATAACAAGATGCATATATAAGAATATCCCCATCATTCCGGGACACCCTTCGGATATGATATAAATTTCGAAGTACTAAAGCATCCGGTACTTTGGATGGGGTTTGTTAGGCCCAATAGATCTATCTTTAGGATTCGCGTCAATTAGGGTGTCTGTTCCCTAATTCTTAGATTACCAGACTTAATAAAAAGGGGCATATTCGATTTCGATAATTCAACCATAGAATGTAGTTTCACGTACTTGTGTCTATTTTGTAAATCATTTATAAAACCTGCATGTATTCTCATCCCAAAAATATTAGATTTTAAAAGTGGGACTATAACTCACTTTCACAGATTTTTACTTCGTCGGGAAGTAAGACTTGGCCACTGGTTGATTCACGAACCTATAACAATATATACATATATATCAAAGTATGTTTAAAATATATTTACAACACTTTTAATATATTTTGATGTTTTAAGTTTATTAAGTCAGCTGTCCTCGTTAGTAACCTACAACTAGTTGTCCACAGTTAGATGTACAGAAATAAATCGATAAATATTATCTTGAATCAATCCACGACCCAGTGTATACGTATCTTAGTATTGATCACAACTCAAACTATATATATTTTGGAATCAACCTCAACCCTGTATAGCTAACTCCAACATTCACATATAGAGTGTCTATGGTTGTTCCGAAATATATATAGATGTGTCGACATGATAGGTCAAAACGTTGTATACGTGTCTATGGTATCTCAAGATTACATAATATACAATACAAGTTGATTAAGTTATGGTTGGAATAGATTTGTTACCAATTTTCACGTAGCTAAAATGAGAAAAATTATCCAATCTTGTTTTACCCATAACTTCTTCATTTTAAATCCGTTTTGAGTGAATCAAATTGCTATGGTTTCATATTGAACTATATTTTATGAATCTAAATAGAAAAAGTATAGGTTTATAGTCGAAAAAATAAGTTACAAGTCGTTTTTGTAAAGGTAGTCATTTCAGTCGAAAGAACGACGTCTAGATGACCATTTTAGAAAACATACTTCCACTTTGAGTTTAACCATAATTTTTGGATATAGTTTCATGTTCATAATAAAAATCATTTTCTCAGAATAACAACTTTTAAATCAAAGTTTATCATAGTTTTTAATTAACTAACCCAAAACAGCCCGCGGTGTTACTACGACGGCGTAAATCCGGTTTTACGGTGTTTTTCGTGTTTCCAGGTTTTAAATCATTAAGTTAGCATATCATATAGATATAGAACATGTGTTTAGTTGATTTTAAAAGTCAAGTTAGAAGGATTAACTTTTGTTTGCGAACAAGTTTAGAATTAACTAAACTATGTTCTAGTGATTACAAGTTTAAACCTTCGAATAAGATAGCTTTATATGTATGAATCGAATGATGTTATGAACATCATTACTACCTTAATTTCCTTGGATAAACCTACTGGAAAAGAGAAAAATGGATCTAGCTTCAATGGATCCTTGGATGGCTCGAAGTTCTTGAAGCAGAATCATGACACGAAAACAAGTTCAAGTAAGATCATCACTTGAAATAAGATTGTTATAGTTATAGAAATTGAACCAAAGTTTGAATATGATTATTACCTTGTATTAGAATGATAACATACTGTAAGAAACAAAGATTTCTTGAGGTTGGATGATCACCTTACAAGATTGGAAGTGAGCTAGCAAACTTGAAAGTATTCTTGATTTTATGAAACTAGAACTTTTGGAATTTATGAAGAACACTTAGAACTTGAAGATAGAACTTGAGAGAGATCAATTAGATGAAGAAAATTGAAGAATTAAAGTGTTTGTAGGTGTTTTTGGTCGTTGGTGTATGGATTAGATATAAAGGATATGTAATTTTGTTTTCATGTAAATAAGTCATGAATGATTACTCATATTTTTGTAATTTTATGAGATATTTCATGCTAGTTGCCAAATGATGGTTCCCACATGTGTTAGTTGACTCACATGTGCTGCTAACAGCTGATCATTGGAGTGTATATACCAATAGTACATACATCTAAAAGCTGTGTATTGTACGAGTACGAATACGGGTGCATACGAGTAGAATTGTTGATGAAACTGAACGAGGATGTAATTGTAAGCATTTTTGTTAAGTAGAAGTATTTTGATAAGTGTATTGAAGTCTTTCAAAAGTGTATAAATACATATTAAAACACTACATGTATATACATTTTAACTGAGTCGTTAAGTCATCGTTAGTCGTTACATGTAAATGTTGTTTTGAAACCTTTAGGTTAACGATCTTGTTAAATGTTGTTAACCCAATGTTTATAATATCAAAAGAGATTTTAAATTATTATATTATCATGATATTATGATGTATGAATATCTCTTAATATGATATATATACATTAAATGTCGTTACAACGATAATCGTTACATATATGTCTCGTTTCAAAATTATTAAGTTAGTAGTCTTGTTTTTACATATGTAGTTCATTGTTAATATACTTAATGATATGTTTAATTATCATAATATAATGTTAACTATATATATAACCATATATATGTCATCATATAGTTTTTACAAGTTTTAACGTTCGTGAATCACCGGTCAACTTGGGTGGTCAATTGTCTATATGAAACCTATTTCAATTAATCAAGTCTTAACAAGTTTGATTGCTTAACATGTTGGAAACATTTAATCATGTAAATATCAATCTCAATTAATATATATAAACATGGAAAAGTTCGGGTCACTACATTATTAGCATAGCTCTTCTGTCGGCTGCGGGCAGTTTCTATTCGTTTCTTAATCTGAACTATCTTTTCGGTTGTCTCGTGTATGATTTCAGGACCGGTTAACTGTCTGTCCTCTAATTCATCCCAGCACAGTGGGGATCTACATTTTCGTCCGTATAAGGCCTCAAAAGGTGCAACCTTAATACTTGAGTGGTAACTATTATTGTAAGAGAATTCGACCAAAGGCAAATGTCTATCCCAGCCTTTCCCGAAGTCGATAACACAAGTGCGAAGCATATCTTCCAACGTTTGAATGGTTCGTTCACTTTGACCATCGGTTTGCGGATGATAAGCAGTACTCATGTCAAGTTGAGTTCCAAGAGCAGTTTTTAAGGATTTCCAGAATCTGGAAGTGAATCGGCTATCACGATTAGAAATGATAGAAATGGGAACTCCATGACTTGAGACAATCTCCTTAATATAATGTTGCGACAATTTCTCCATTTTGTCGGTTTCTTTGATCGGTAAGAAATGAGCAGATTTAGTAAAACGATCTACTATGACCCATATAGTATCATTGCCACTAGAAGTCTTGGGCAATTTTGTAATAAAGTCCATAGCGATACATTCCCACTTCCATTGCGGAATTTCCGGTTGTTGCAGTAAACCAGACGGCTTTTGATGTTCGGCCTTAACTTTCAAACAAGTAAGACACTTGCTCACATATTCAGTAATATCAGACTTCAAATTAGGCCACCAATAGAATTCTTTCTCATCGTGATACATCTTACTGGAGCCTGGGTGATTAGAATATCTAGTCTTATGTGCTTCATCCAAGACTAGCTTTCGTAGACTTCCGAATTGGGGAACCCAGATACGGTTGTTGTAATACCGTGTTCCATTTTCTTTGATTTGTAGTTGGTTTTCAAAACCTGAAGGTCCTTCATGTTTGATATTTTCTTGCTTTATAGCTTCTAGTTGTGCCTCCCGAATTTTAGCTGTCAGATTTATTTGAATGATCATATTCAAAGCTCGCACTCGAATAGGCTTGACTCAAACCTTTCGACTGAGTGCATCAGCAACAACATTTACCTTACCAGGATGGTACTTGAGTTCACAGTTGTAGTCATTTAGTAATTCGACCCAACGTCTTTGTCTCATGTTCAGTTGCTTTTGATCAAAGATGTGCTGGAGACTCTTATGATCGGTGAATATGGTGAATTTGATTCCATAAAGATAGTGTTACCACATCTTTAATGCGAATACTACAGCTCCTAGTTCCAAGTTGTGGGTAGTATAGTTCTTCTCATGCTTCTTTAATTGTCGGGATGCATATGCAATGACTTTCTGGCGTTGCATTAACACACACCCAAAACCTTAGTTTGAAGCATCACAATAGACTACAAAGTCTTTAGTTCCGTCAGGTAGTGATAAGATTGGTGCGGTAGTCAACTTTTCTTTCAGGGTCTGAAATGCAGATTCCTGTTCATTAGTCCACTCAAACTCCTTATTCTTATGAGTCAACTTGGTGAGTGGTTTGGCAAGAATGGAGAAATCTTTGATAAATCTTCGATAATAACCGGCAAGTCCTAAGAACTGACTAATGTGTTTCACGTTCTTAGGTGTTTCCCAGTTTTGAATAGCCGTGATCTTTGCAGGGCCAACATGTATCCCATTGCTGTCAACTACATGTCCTAAAAACTGAACAGTCTTCAACCAAAAATCACACTTGGAGAACTTAGCATACAACTGTTCCTTTTTTAATAACTCTAGAATTTATCGAAGGTGTTGTTCGTGTTCTTTCTCACTCTTAGAGTAGATGAGAATATCGTCGATGAAAACAATCAAAAACTTATCTAGATAAGGCTTGCATACTCGGTTCATGAGATCCATGAATACAGCAGGAGCGTTAGTTAATCCAAAGGGCATTTCCAAAAATTCGTAATGTCCGTATCGAGTCCGGAAGGCAGTCTTGGAAACATCAGATTCCTTAACCTTCAACTGATGATAACCCGACCTAAGATCAATTTTTGAATAAATACTTGACCCTTGTAATTGGTCAAATATGTCATCAATACGTGGAAGTGGATAACGATTCTTGATGGTTAACTTGTTGAGTTCTCAGTAATCAATACACATTCTCATTGTGCCATCTTTCTTCTTGACAAAAAGAATGGGTGCTCCCCATGAAGATGAGCTAGGACGAATGAATCCTTTCTCTGAGAGTTCTTATAGCTGAATGGATAATTCCTTCATTTCAGATGGAGCTAGTCGGTATGGAGCCTTTGAAACAGGTGCAGCACCGGGGATCAAATCAATTTGAAACTCAACTTGTCTTTGTGGTGGAAGACCAGGGAGTTCATCAGGAAAAACTTCAGGAAAGTCTTTAACAACGGGAACGTCTTCAATACACCGTTCATCTGGCTTGACTTCTTTTATGTGAGCCAAAATGGCTTGACATCCTTTCATAAGGTACTTTCGGGTTTTGATGCATGAGATAAGATTAAGTTTGGAACCACCCTTATCTCCTTGGATGACAAGAATTTCACCAGTTTCGAGAGGAATATTAATTGTCTTATCAAAACATTGGATACCCACCTTCATCGGGGATAACCAGTCCATCCCTAAGACTACATCAAAGCTTCCTAGTTCAACAGGCATTAAGTCAACCTTGAAGGTTTTATTGGCTAGAGTCAGATTGCATTCCTTGTAGATTCGGTCAACTTTTACAAATTTCCCGTTGGCCATTTCTACGAGACACTTAGTGTCTAAGGTTTGAGGTTTCTCGTCAAATAAGATACAGAATTCAATAGACACATAGCTTCTATCAGCACCAGTATCGAATAAAACAGAAGCATAGCAGTTGTTGACAAGAAACGTACCAGTGATGACGTCATCGTCGTTCTTAGCTTCTTCAACGGTCATGACGAAAGCTCTTCCCTTAGCAGTATCAGTTGTTGCAGTTTTGTTCTTAGGGCAGTTGTTCCTGTAATGCCCCTTTTCCCCACAACCGAAACAAGTAGGCACGGTTGGAGTTGTATTTTTAGCAGGCAGAGTAACTCTACAATTCTAGGTCGAGTGACCAATCCTCTTACACCTTCCGCACTTAGCAGTGCACAACCCATGATGATGTTTATTACAGCATTTACATTGCGGCTTTATTCCAACATAACCATTTTTTGTAATATCACCAATCTTCTTGTTTGAATTCTGACTTTCACCTTGAGTAGGTTCAAACTTTCTTTTATTATCAGTAGTCTTCACTTCGGTTTATTTTTCCTTGGAATTTCTCCTTGCAGCCATAACCAGATTTTGGGTCATTAACATCGTAGCCTCAATAGATTCTTTACCAGCAGCTATAACATTCCCCTGGATTTGAGGAGGAAGACCGATGATATACTTTTCAATCTTATTGCTCTCAGGAGTAACCATACTAGGGCATAGAGCAGCTAGCTCAAGAAATCGGTTGTTGTATTCCTCAACTTCAAGATTTTTCATTCTCAACTCCCAAAATTCGACTTCAAATTTCTGAACTTGATTCCTGGGACAATAATTGCCAGCCAGCATAGTTTTTAATGTTTCCCAGGGTATGGCTAGGACAGCAGTCCATCCAACTATACCAGCATAAGCAGTCCACCAAGTTAGAGCTCCACCAGATAGATTTCCAGTAGCATACTTGACCTTGTCAGCTTCACCGCAATTACTCAGACGAAAAACAGATTCCATCTTTTCGAACCAACGGTTTAGTTCAATTGGTCCTAGCTTGGTGGCTTACAATTCATAAATTCTTTATGTGAGCATGAGTTCGAAGGGTTTCGGTTTTCGTTGTTGTTGTTTTGATTATTGTTGTGTCCTTGAGCGGCAGCAAGGAGTTGTCTAAATTGTTCATTTGTGAGAGTAACATTAGGAGAGTTGGTGTCGTTACTTGGTTGTTGTTCCCCAGCCATTGTTCTTCAATACATAATTACAGTATTAGTTGAAGAGTTAATGTGCAATATAATTTGTAATTATAATCAATAATCAACACATAATCACACACATGTGGCTAAGCCAGGATAAGTCGAAATATAAAAACAACCACTTAACTTGTTATTAATAATGAATGGATAAATCATCCTTATTATACAAAGGAGATGAGAAGTACAGTAGGCAATGCCTTTACATAAATGAAATAGAAATAACGGACGAAATGAAAATCATAAGAATTATCAGTCTTTCTTTGAAGTAGAGGTTTTGTGTTGATCCTTGAAGTAGCTCACAAGATACATTATAGATTTCTCAACCTTCGCAATCCTCTTGTCTTGCTTAGTAACCATTTGGGAGAACATATCATAGACTCTCTTTACATCACTGTTAAGATAGTCTTGACATTTTTCCATCTTTACCCATTGTTCATGAGATGACTTCTTCATGTTGTCGACATGCATTTGTAGGTTCATAATATCATACCGGATAGTATTGTTGTCATATTCGGTGTTAGTGAACTCAGACGTTTTAGGCTGTTTGGAAGAACTAGCAATATTCGCAGCAGGTGTCTCAGGTTCCTTCCTTTTTGGTGAAGGAGTTTTGGTAATAATGGGAGATTCGGGTTCATCTTCAGAGGGTTCCTCTTCCTCCTCCTTCTCCTCGATAATCTCTTCTACCTCTCCCTCATATTCTGAGTCTGAAGCGTCATTCTAGATGTTACCATCATAAGCTTCATTTTTTGGAGAAGACTCATTCTTAGGTGAGAAAGGTGGGGTAGCTGGAGTATAAGTTGGAGAAACAGGTGGTGTAACAGGGGTGTAGGTAGGTGATGTTGGTGGTGAAATAGAAGGGTAACTAGGCGTGTGAACAGATCTCTCGAAATTAGATTCTTCGGTGTCAGTAATGATGATAGGGTCCATGCTAGTCATTCTAAAAAAAATGAAAAAAAGACGGTTACAAGCGTTCTAAGGAAAACGTAAGGCAAGAGGTAAAAGTATAGGTAACGGATAACAAGATAATAAGAGATAGGCAATTAAAACTAAGGCAGGAAAGGCTATAGTCCTAAAGATTGCTAAAGCACCCTAGCTAACACATAAGGCACACATAAAATGCAATCCTAGTTCTCTATAGCAAACCTGGCTTTGATACCAATCTGTCACACCCCCAAATAGGGCCAGGGGTATTTGTGACCATTAATATCATAACACAGTTGTATAAACGAGAACGACTCTATATGAGACGTTTTGAATAAAATATTTATTCATAAAACATCGAAAGCAATTAAAAGTTTGACATCAAATTTAAACTGAAATAGTAATAATAGTCTCAATGCAAAGTAAATGTAATGAAATGAAGACTCCATGTAGCAGCATTCAATTCATCAAGTAGCAATCATGACAATCATCTTATTCGTCACCTGAGACAAAACATGCTTAAAGTGTCAACCAAAAAGGTTGAGTGAAATTCATAGGTTTATATAATATGCATTAGACCACAAGATTTAGTTTAAAGTTGATGGATACCAAACATATCAATCTAAAAGTGTTGCTGAAGTTTGTAATATCGCGACTAAACAAAAATTACCTCGTGACACTTTGTTATTCAGTGTCGTTGAATCATTATTATGTAACCAAAGACCAATGGTCAAATGGTTAGAGACGTTACTCTCAATAGGCCTATTCACAATAATTAACTTTGCCTTTTATACGCAGCAATTGACGATATTACGGTGAGGATTTGCATGAATCAAAGCATGACGGCATAATAACATTTGAGTACTTGTGTCTAAACGTAAAACAGTTATAAAGCAAGCATGTGTCTCACCCCAAAAGTTATAAACAATTTAATAAACAGTAAAAGTGGGGCTATGAAAATCACCTTAAATAGCAGTTGAAGTATTCCACGCAAGAAAGGAAAGTAAAGCAAGTAAGTGACCGGGATATCAACCTAAAGGTATAACGCTCGATCAGTAAATGTCTAATAGACCAAGTGTATGTTTATTAATATAATGAATTATATTAATAGTGACAGTCCAAAATAGGAAGGTTTCAACTTATGGAAAGTTTATAAGTTCATGTTATATTCATTAGTAAGACGTTGTACAACTTTACTCAAACTTCGTTGCTATCAAATAAGTCAGGAATGACCAGATATAACCGGGGGCCCCGGACTCTTGACCAGAATCTAAGTCATGGCATTCGAGAACCACAAGCTTACCCATAAATGACAACCTAGACATCATTCACTTACGACTGTAAGTAGCGATGAAGTTTGTATATAGTGCACCTTATCTTTAGAGTATAACCTTCAGGTTATGTGCAAATAGAATTACGATACATTGATATAATTTACTTATTCAGTAAATATATATTATGTTAAGTTTGAATATATTTAATATTATTAATGTATTATCATTATTAATTTATTTTAAAATTAATCTTATAACAAAGTATTATAAGTTTAATTATGTAGATAGGTTAAATATGTAATAATTATGTCTTATATATATATATATATATATATATATATATATATATATATATATATATATATATATATATATATATACAGATCTTAAATTTATATAATATTATTTGATTAATATAAATCTTATATTTATTATATATATCGAAATTTATATATATAAACTATCTAAATTCAAATTTATATATCAATAAATCATCTAATAATTCTAATTAATATTTTATTGATTTCACAATAGTAGGTAAACTAAAAAAAAATGTTTTATACATTGAAACTAATCTTTATGCTTTAATTATTATTTTACTTAATCGATTAGTATCTAAAATACAAAAAAATAGATAAACGAATAGAAATTTATATTTTATATTTTTCTCAGTACCTAAATATCACAATAAACATATAAAAATTTTATAAAATTATTCCCATTATGTTTTGTATTTAATTTGTATTTATTTTTATTTTTAAATCGTAAACAAGCTTAAATAAGAAAAAATATAATTCAACTAAAAATATTTGTTTTTATAATTTTTGCTTGTTTATATAAGTTTTATAATCTCAGAAAAATTATATATATTTTTATTGTCATTTAAACTATTTATTTCAATTTTTATCTTATTTTTACATTTAAATAATAGATAATTCAAAATTAATTTTTATATAATATGTATTGCTCCAATAAATTAAGTTTAATATTATACTTTACTAGAAAAATAGTTTCATAATTTATTTAACCCTTTTCCTAATTTAATAATTCTAATTAATATTTTATTGATTTCACAATAGTAGGTAAACTAAAAAAAAATGTTTTATACATTGAAACTAATCTTTATGCTTTAATTATTATTTTACTTAATCGATTAGTATCTAAAATACAAAAAAATAGATAAACGAATAGAAATTTATATTTTATATTTTTCTCAGTACCTAAATATCACAATAAACATATAAAAATTTTATAAAATTATTCCCATTATGTTTTGTATTTAATTTGTATTTATTTTTATTTTTAAATCGTAAACAAGCTTAAATAAGAAAAAATATAATTCAACTAAAAATATTTGTTTTTATAATTTTTGCTTGTTTATATAAGTTTTATAATCTCAGAAAAATTATATATATTTTTATTGTCATTTAAACTATTTATTTCAATTTTTATCTTATTTTTACATTTAAATAATAGATAATTCGAAATTAATTTTTATATAATATGTATTGCTCCAATAAATTAAGTTTAATATTATACTTTACTAGAAAAATAGTTTCATAATTTATTTAACCCTTTTCCTAATTTATTTTAAATTTTTTTTATATATGCCGATTATGTATATATATTTAATAAATTGTTTTTTAATTATTTAAAATATAAAAACATGATATACATTCTAAAAAAATATTTTTCTCAGATCTCATAATACTTTTTAATAATTATCATGTACAAATTACAATGTATTAAATTCGGTATATATTTATTAAAATAATTAAAAAAAACAGCGGCTGGAATAATAAAAACAAAATTAATTTTTAAAAATACGAAATCTACTTATTAATCTAGAAAACTAATTTTTATAGATCATAAACTTCATGTTGATAATTATCATGCAAAGTTTTATATTTAATTATGTTATAGATTAATTTATATATATATATATATATATATATATATATATATATATATATATATATATATATATATATATATATATATATATATATATATATATATATATATATATATATATATATATATATGTATGTATCTTGTATATGTCTCGGCAAAAAAAATACAAAAATAATTACAAAATAAATATAAACTCGATATGTAAATTCATAAAAATATTTTTAAAATTTCCAGTAACATTTATCACTAATTATAATATATTACTTATATTTGTTTCAATTAAAATAAATTTAACATTATATATATATATATATATATATATATATATATATATATATATATATATATATATATATATATATATATATATATATATATATATATATATATATATATATATTTCGACTAAAAATAATATATAAGTAAATAAAAAAATAAATATAAAGGAAAGAATACTTACAAGTACTTTCAAGAGAGAATGAAGTTTTTGAGGTGCAAGTTCAAATGAGAAAATTGATGGGTATTTGTACTTGAATTTTTGAATAAAATAATATAAAAGAAATAAATAAAAATACAAAAGAAAATAAAAGAAATGTAAAACAAAGCAAATGGTAGAAAAAATAAATAAAAAGAATTCTAGCCTACTCATGTATCTATTAAATAAGAAAATGTAGTTTATCTCTTTTTATTTATTTATTAAAAGTAGATCTAGATCTAGTTTTAATATTTTTTATTTACTTTTTTTTATTTATTTTTCAAGTACTTGATTTATGTTTTTCTAAAAACTTTTATCAACTATTTTTTTAGTTAATTATTAAATACGAATTTAATATAAAAATATTAATATATTCGTTATTTATATATATATTATTAATAAATATGATTTTTAATTTAATTATAATATTACTTTATTATTTTATTTGTTTTATAAATATTATTACACTTTTATATAGTTGCATTTATTATATAATTAATTATATATTACATTTACTATGTAGTAAAAGTATTACATTTTATATACTTTATAAAATTATGTTACAATATATTAGTTAATATAATATACTTATATTTACTATAATCATATTATTTATTTAAGTGTGTAATTATTCGGTCTATGTTAATTAAATTGTATATATATCAACCCTTAAACAATAAGAACGTACAATCAGGTAGTAAACCTTAGGGTCAAATTAGTAAATTTAGAAGTCGAAAAGTGAGGGTTGTTATAATCCAAGATCTTAAAAGGGCCAATTAATCGAGGTGCTAACTTTCCCCGCTTTCGAAACCGAATAATACCATTCCATGGCGAAACCTTAAGCATCACCATGTCACCTTCTTGGAACTCAATCGGTCGCCTATGTTTGTCAGCATACGACTTTTGTCCATCTTGAGACACTTTCAAATGAGTCCGAATCATATCAATCTTGCTATTCATCTCTAAAACCAAATTGGTACTCCCGATTTCCCTTTGTCCCAATTCACCCCAACAAATCGGAGTTCGACACCTTCGCCCATAAAGCATCTCATAAGGTGGCATCCCGATACTAGTATGATAACTATTATTGTACGAGAATTCCACCAAAGGCAAGTGCTCATCCCAACTACCACCGAAATCAATAATACACGCTCGTAACATATCCTCTAATGTTTGATTCGTACGTTCATTTTGACCGTCAGATTGAAGATGGTACGCCGTGCTCATTCTCAATTGTGTACCCATGTCTTCATGAAACTTATTCCAAAACCGAGATGTGAAACGAGTATCCCGATCTGAAATAATAGATATAGGAACCCCATGTCTTGATATCACCTCTTTGATAAACAACTTTGACAAAGTCTCTGACGATATCGTTTCTCGAATGGGAAGAAACAAGGAACTTTTCGTCAATCGATCAACTATCACTCAAATCGTATCAAATTAGATTCTCACCGTCTTTGGTAACTTGGTAATGAGATCCATGGTAATGTGCTCCCATTTCCATTTTGGAATTTCTAACGGTTGTAACTTACAGTACGGCTTTTGATGTTTGGCTTTAACTTGAAACACGTGACGCATTGTTCAACATACTTGACAACATCACGTTTCATGCCCAGCCACCAGTACTCTTTCTTCAAATCAAAATACATCTTCGTCGCGCCCGGATGAATGGAATATTTTGACTTATGTGCTTCATCAAGTAGCACTCGTCGATAATCCCCCATCTTAGGCACCCACACTTTTCCTTGAAAGGACAACAAACCATGCGGGCCCAAGGTAATAGACTCTGTTTGCCCCACGATTCGTTCTTCATGCTTGTTGTTAAAGAATGCTTCAATTTGTATCACACCAAGCTTTTCAAGAAAATTATTAGTAATAATCATGCGTAGCGATCCTACTCGTATCGCCGGATGTTGACTCTTTCGACTTAACGCATCCGCGACCACATTCGCCTTACCCGGATGATAAAGTATCTCACAATCATAGTCCTTTACCACATTCATCCATTTTTGTTGACGATAATTCAAATCTCGTTGATCAAAAAGATGTTTCAAACTCTTATGATCCGAATAAATCGTACACTTGACACCATACAAGTAGTGGCACCAAATTTCCAACGCATGAACCACCGCCACTAATTCAAGATCATGAGTCGGATATCTCTTTTTGTGTTCCTTTAATTGTCAAGAGGCGTAAGTGATGACTTTACCTCTTTGCATTAGAACACACCCGAGCCCATTTAAAGAAGCATCACAATAAACCGTCATGTCTTCTACACCTTTCGGCAACACTAACACCGGAGCTTGACACAACTTCTCTTTTAACAATTGGAAAGCGATCTCTTGCTCATTTTCCCAATTAAATCTAGCGTTCTTTCTCGTCAATTTTGTCAATGGAGAAGCGATCTTAGAAAAGTCTTGGATAAACCGACGACAATAACCGGCCAATCCGAGAAAACTTCGGATTTCTGTAGGCGTAGTCGGTTGTTCCCAACTCTTCACTGTCTCTATCTTCCCTGGATCTACTTGAATACCTTCTTTGTTCACAATATGACCAAGGAATTGAACCTCCCTTAGCCAAAATTTACATTTGGAGAATTTAGCATACAACTTCTCCTTCCGCAACGTCTTCAACACACCACGCAAATGATGTTCATGTTCCTTTATACTCTTCGAATAGACAAGTATGTCGTCAATGAACACTATTACCGAATTGTCCAACATAGGTTGGCACACTCGGTTCATAAGATCCATGAATGCCGCCGGTGCATTCGTAAGACCAAAAGGCATAACTACAAATTCAAAATGCCCATAACGCGTTCGAAAATCCGTATTCTCAATATCTTCCTCACGGACCCGCATTTAGTGATAGCCGGACCGTAGGTCAATTTTAGAGAAATACGTCGCGCCTTGGAGTTGGTCAAACAAATCGTCAATCCGAGGCAATGGATAACGGTTCTTTATTATCACCTTGTTCAACTCCCGATAATCGATGCACATCCGCATACTACCATCTTTCTTCTTCACGAATAAGACCAGAGCACCCCATGGCGAAGCACTCAGTCGGATAAAACCCTTTTCAAGCAACTCTTGGGTTTGATGCATTTCCATTGGTGCTAATTGATAAGGAGTTTTAGCAATGGGAGTAGCCCCCAGAACCAACTCAATGCGAAATTCAACTTGTCTTTCTACTAGAACACCAGGTAATTCATCCCGAAAAATGTCTTCAAATTCATTAACTACCGGAATATCATGAATGTATGGTGGCTCTTTGAGAGTATCAACTACATGGGCAAGAAAAGCCATGCCACCACCACTAAGGAAACGACGTGCCAGTGCATAATGGCACAAGTCTTCTCCGTTTCTCGCCATGAATAATTAACTCTCCCCCACTTGGGGTCTTCATGCGAATAGACTTTTCATGGCATGCAATATCGGCTCTATAACGATCGAGCCAATCCATACCAACGACAATATCGAACTCACCCAAAGTCATCGGGATGAGATCAATTTTAAAGGTTTCGGTACCAAACACAACATCACAATCATTACACACATCAACCCCTAGCACCATCTTACCATCCGCTATTTCAACTTCTACCGGATGACTTAACTTAGCTAGGGTTTATCAAGCTTATACACAAAACGCGGAGACACAAACGATAAATTAGCACCCCTATCAAATAGTATCCTTACCGAATTATAGTTAACCATGAAGGTACCTGAGACAACTTCGTTGGATTGCTTGGCCTCATCATTGGTCATTAAGTAATTTTATCCCTTCACCGTTCCCGCCACCTTCTCTAGGCGTTTAACATGATCGGTGTTCAAATCGGGACACTCCAACTTTCGGTGTCCTTCTTTGTTACAATTAAAACATGTGAGCTTGTTTGTTGAAGTTGGCTTCGTACAATCTCGAGACAAGTGACCACGTACCCCGCAATTGTAGCAAGTAGGGATAAAGTTCCCGAAACCACCCTTCTTCACGCTATTAACACTTTCAGAACCCTTCTTGCCCTTCTTGTTGGAAAAGTTCGAATGACTCGAACCTTCAAATTTTCTCTTAGAGAAAGAGAAATCGCTTTATTTTAGGATCTCCGGTTCGAAACCCCGAGCCAACTCAAATAACTCTTCAAAAGACTTAGCCATTCCCCGACTAATCTTACCCTTCAACTCATCGCTCATGGTACGATAGAAATATTGCATCAACTTTTGATCATCACCAACATATTCCAGACAAAAATGTGTCTTTGCCAAGAAGGTAGACTTGAGAGTAACCAAGTCCATCGAACCTTGTCGCAAATTGTGCAACTCGTCCTGGATTCTACTAAGGTCGGCAGGAGTTCGGTATTCTTTGAAGAATTCCCTTTTAAACTCTTCCCATGACAAACTCATACATTGTTCTTTCCCATAAAGTTGGATTTTATCGTCCCACCACAACTTCGCCTCTTCCCGCAACATGCTAGAACCGTACCTCGTTTTCTTCTCGGGAGGGCACTCGCCAGTACGGAAAGCCCCCTCGATGTCAAAAATCCAACATGTGCTCTTTAACAAATCTCTCACTCCTTGAAATTCTTGTAATGGAAATCTCGCTTCCCATGTCCACCGTTACCCTCACCCCCTTCACCACGAGGATAAATATTTCTAGCTTCTAATGCCTCTTCGATCACGGCATTCATTCGCTCATTGATTAAATCGGTTACTTTCCCATCAACCGAGTCTTGGAAGACCTTTCGGACATCCGCAAGAAATTTCGCTTTTTGCTTTTTAAAGATGGCCTCAACTTTGGCCGTGAATTCGGAGTCCTCGCTCGGGCCTCCATTATCGGTGTCAGATCCGTTTCTCGTCTTCATTCTATAAAATGGAAATTGGTTAAACAATGAAACGAAAGGACAAGACACATATACCACACCACCCCATCTTGCTCAACAATCGTCGTACATCGCTTGTTTGACACGACTTGAACCCGTAACAATGGTAGCTAGTCATTGTTACGCGAGCATGTAGCATTAACTTGCTAGTACAATGTCTATCTCACTTGATGATTGCAATACAACACAAAACAATTAGCGCAAAGTTAGTTCACCTAAACCTAGGCACTAACCAATCCCGGTCCGACCCGAAATCCTACAAGTCCCGCATAACGCGCATACATAATAAAGTCTAAGTCTAGGCACCTATCTCAAGTCGCCTAAATTCCTTAGACCATGCTCTGATACCACTTGTAACAACCCAACCTCATTACACCAAAAAACGCAAAAAAAAAAAAAATTTGATGCAGTGTTGCTGGACGGCGTCCAGTTCTGAAGTGCTGGACGGCGTCCAACAATTTAGGACGGCGTCCAAATGAACTACAGAATTCTGTTCAAGGGGCCAACTTACGCGAGCGGAAAACCCGCTTCCCAACTGAGACGACCCATCCTAATCCATAAGGACGAATACAAGTACATATGGTTACATTGTGAGGTATATGACCCTATATATGATACATTTTACAAACATTGCATTCGTTTTTAAATGACAAATTTTCATTTCATTGAAAGTTGATAGACATGCATACCATTTCATAATATCCAAACTATAAATGACCAAATTTGTCATTTACTTAATAATAATCCCGATTGAACTCAATGACTTGAATGCAATGTATTTTGAAATATACCATGAATGATTCCAAATAATATCTTTAGAATGGGCAAATGCACAGCGGAAGATTTCTTTCAAACCTGAAAATAAACATGCTTTCAAGTGTCAACCAAAAGGTTGGTGAGTTCATTAGTTTAACATACTCAATCATTTCCATTATTTTAATAGACCACAAGATTTTCATTTCCATTTCTCATAAATATACATCTTATATCTGGCATTTCGCAAACTGCATAGAGATAAAAATCATTCATATGGTGAACACCTGGTAACCGACCTTAACAAGATGCATATAGAATATCCCCATCATTCCAGGACTCTCATCGGACATGATAAATCGAAGTACTAAAGCATCCGTAACCCGGATGGGGCTTGTTGGGCCCGATAGATCTATCTTTAGGATTCGCGTCAATTGGTAGCAATTATAATAAACACCAATTCTTAGGCTACCAAGCTAAAAAGGGGCATATTCGATTCGATAATCCAACCACAGAATGTAGTTTCGATTACTTGTGTCTATTTCATAAAACATTTATAAAAGCAGCGCATGTATTCTCAGTCCCAAAAATATATATTGCAAAAGTATTTAAAAAGGGAGTAATGAAACTCACAATACTGTATTTTGTAGTAAAAATACATATGACGGCATTGAACAAGTGTAGGGTTGGCCTCGGATTCACGAACCTATATTAAGTATATATATTTATATGTTGGTCAATATCTATCTAACAATTTAGGTCTGGTCATAGTGTATCATAATCCTAATGCTCGAGATCGATATGCAAAAATCAACAAAAGTCACCTTGACCCAAAATGAGTTCCAAAATCTATACATGTTTATTATATAATTTAAATGTAGTCGTTTTATATATTTAAATATATTTGTTAGATTTTATTAAAGTATATAATACAAGTCATTTATTAATAAAAATTTATATTTGATAAAAATATATATTTATATATCTTAAGTAATAAAATTTATAAAGTTCACTTAATATCATAAAAATATAGTGGTATGTATTATTAATGTAATTATAGTACGTGTGGTAAAAATATCTTTGTACTACATATTTATTTGATAAAATGATATTGATAATAATAATAATAATAAGTAAAAGTTGTATTATTTTGTAATAATAATAATAATTATTATTATTCTACTAATAATAATAATAATAACAATATTTATTTATTAATAATTATTTTAATTATAATAAATTATAATTCTAATCATGATTATTTTAATAATAACGATACTTTTAATATTAACTTTAATAAAAATAATATTTTATATAAAATAATAATTCTATTCAAAATGATAATTTTTAATAAAAATAATACTAAAATGATAATAATAATGATATTTTATAATAACAATGATATTTCTATTAAGATGATAATTTTGATAAAATGATAATTTTAATGTTAACGATACTTTTAATAATAATAATAATAATAAATAATAAAAACGATATTTTTATCTAAATCATAATCTTAACAATATTTTAACTGAATCATGATACTTATACTCATTATTTCCTAATCGACTTGTTTAATAGCTTTTAGTCCTCGTTTATATCGCATTCATAATAATGATAATAATTAGATTATATTAATATTAGTTTTAATGATAATGATACTAATAATAATAAATATTATAATAATACTAATGATAATACTAATAATTATAATTATAATAATAATAATTATAATAATAGTAATAAAAATAATAAAAATGATAATATTAATAATATCCTTAATGATAATAACGATAGTAATAATAATAACAATAACAATTTTTAATAATGATACTTATATTAATAACGATAATGATAATAATAATAATAATAATAATTATTAGATAATAAAAATAATAATAAAGATTATAACGATGATAGTAATAATAATAATCATTTTAATAATAATACTAAAATTAATGATAATTTAATTGACTATATCTCTTAATCCGTTCATTGAAACCATGCGCTTTCTAAATGAAAAGTTATTAATTTTTCGTCAGCTTTTCAACGACATGCATATCATATACCTTATCTCAGTAGCATATGTATTAAATTCATGATTTATCATAAACTATTTAACGACAACATTAAACATACAAGCATGCATAATCATATTTACTCGAGCACTAGTCAGGGATACACTATTAATATATAAAAGATAAGATATTAATGCTCACGTATCAATATTGAGATTCAATATTGCAGGAAAATACGTAGACGCAACGGAGATGATAAACACTATTTTGACCTCACGAACAATACCCTTGAACAATACCCATAACCTCCTTAATAATAACCCATAATTTCCTTAGCTTTGACTCACTCGAAAAACAGTTTTCAACATCACTTGGACAGCACTCCGTCGTAATATTTTATGTATAATATTATTAATAATAATACTCCTAACCATAAGATTAATAATAGTATTAATCTTAATAATAATAATAATAATAATAATAATAATAATAATAATAATAATAATAATAAATAATACTACGTAGTACCTAACTATCTATCTATATGTGTGTGTGAGAAATGACCCGAATTCGTCGAGCTTTATAGAAAATTTGGCCAGCCACACCCATATGATCGCATGGGTTTGAAGCCCTTTGACCATGCGATCGCATGGCCTCTTTCACCAGCTCCCATTTGCAATAATTGAGGCGACCGACAGTTTTTATTTATTTAATATATATATTTATTTATTTAATTTATATATTTATATATATATATTATATTATATTCACGAGCATAGTTGGCTTGTAAAATTAGTTTCGATGACTTGTACGTTGACGCTCGACTTACGTCCTAGTTCCGGTTTCTTGAACTCTATTTCGTACGCTTAGAAAATTAGCACTCTACATTACGCGACAAGTACCTTTATAAATAATTAGACTTAAAACATCGATAAACTATATCACTCGAAATATAACTTGTACATTTAAGTGTTATGGTCATTTGCTTCTATAAATCATTGTCTCGTTATTTACTAATATATATATATATATATATATATATATATATATATATATATATATATATATATATAGAATTATTATTTTAAATAGACACGTCTTATAACCTAATTAATATTATATTTTATCACATTGTAAATTATATAATATAAATTTGTATATCTTATAATGAAATATTTATAATATAATATTTTAGTTTTTCAAAAATAATTATATTTCAAAGTTCATTTATAATCGTTTAAATAATAGAAAATATTATAACGCGTAACGTTTACACTTTAAAACTTAATTTGATATTATTCATTTTTGTACTAGCGTTTTCACAAGTTCAATCAACTTACTGAAATATCAATCGAATCAATAAACGAGTACTACTATTGTTTACAAAATGATTGAAATTTCATATATATATATATATATATATATATATATATATATATATATATATATATATATATATATATATATATATATATATATATATATTACAAATTAATAATATTTTTACTAATCTTTAATTTTTAAACACATTTTTAATCTTCGTTATATTTATTTATATTTTATTGAATCACAAACCATTATCATCTATACTTTGTCAAAAGGTTTCTAGAAAGATTCTAAAGTTTAGGATACCGTTAAAACCTTTATCCTTATCATAATGATTCAATAACACATTTTTTTAAAAGTGGTTATAGATATTTTAAAATTATATTCGTTTTAAAGAAGACGTGACACTCAAATTCTTTTATGTAATTTCTAAAATTTATAACAATAAAAGATAATGATAATAACTTTAATAATCTTAAAGTTTTATAATATGTTTCCACTTGTAGATCACTTTACCATTTATTTCGCATATTGTTAAAAAGAAACGATTTCTCAATTCAACGTGGGCCTTACAACCGAGACCTCTAATCATATCACAATGTATCTGATAATTCAATCATTTGATATTATCTTTTAATTCCGTCGATAAATATATATTGAAACAAATACATTCATATAACGTATTATACATCTAATACTTTGTTAACGTTTTTAATTACTATAACTATATATTATAATACATATCTATATACACATAAATGTTTGTGAATCGTCGAGCATAGTCAAAGGGTAATTGATTACATGAATATAATTCCAAAGTTTTCGAGACTCATCATTACAGACTTTGCTTATCATGTCGGAAACATATAAAGATCAAGTTTAAATTTGGTCAGAAATTTCAGGGTTGTCACACCGACACTTTTAAGCGATACAACTTTCACAGCATGTTATTATATGTAAAACTAAAGGATTTCTACAATGAAAACGAGTTTTACAACATCGGGCCTACAACGACCCGTCTTACGAATTTCGTTCAAAAATACAAGTTTCGACCATAAGAGTTTAAATTCTAAACGACACCTAGAGCATGATGTTTGGGGTTAAACTACCCAATTCTCGATCGAACTTCAAAAGCTACAACCTCTCAAAAGCGTCCCCTAACCAAAACAAACGGGAGGCCACTAATCCAACCGAATACCTTTGCCTTTATCCAAGCCCGAGCCTAAAAAGGTAAACAACGAGAGGGTAAGCAAAACGCTTAGTGAATACAATAATTATATATATATATATATATATATATATATATATATATATATATATATATATATATATATATATATATATATATATATATATATATATATATAATCTATTTACTTGCAAACACTTACTCAATTACCGTATACCAGCTAGCAACTAGCAACTATGCAATCACAATGCAAAACAAGGTATCCGCAATTCTCAATAAGCTAGCATTTTAATTAGCATACCGTCGTAAAGTATAACGCTAAATCTTCGATAATACAAGCTAGCACAACAATAGCATATAACACGAGTAATACAATATGCTACACTACAACACGTAAAATGTTGATGTTCTCAACATCCATTAATATTCAAGCTAGCCCAACGAATGGTATCGTTAACATCGAACTTAGACCCATCCGCCCTAATTAATGTGGTATCGCCAACATCGAACTTAGACCCCCATATGAGGTATCGTCAACATCGAACTTAAACCCTCATCTAATGAATTAATGTGGTATCGTCAACATCGAACTTAAACCCACATATGAAGTATCGTCAACATCGAACTTAAACCCTCATATAATGAATTAATGTGGTATCGTCAACATCGAACTTAAACCCACATATGAGGTATCGTCAACATCGAACTTGAACCCTCATCGTATGTCACTACAATAGTGGTATGGCTTCGACAACATCGAACTTTAAATCCATACATGAGGTATCTTCAACATCGAACTTTAACCCTCATCAAAACAAACAAACAATATACTCTAGGATATGGTATCGTCAACATCGAACTTTAACCCATACCCCGTAAGCAAATAAATTATATACATACATATATAATTATTCCACTCACCTTAAAGTCTTTTGTGAAAGATAACCGAGCTTGTAACCTTGAATGTAACGTACCTATTACATTAGGCATATAGTCAATCACACAACCAAGTTGGTCAACCAACTCACTCACCATCCTAGTTTCATTTTGACCCATAGTGCAATTTCGACCCATTTGCACACTTAACTCTACTATTGGGTCAACTTCGCCAAAACCCTAACACTAGCCAAATATGGTCTTAATACACTTTTAACACAAGGTTATCGCATTTTCACACTCATTAAACAACTTAGGTCATCAAAGACTCATTTGACCCATTTCAAGGTTAACACACCCATTTGGGTCACCAACATACCCAAATAACACCCATTTACTTAATATCTAGGGGTGCTAGTAATCAACTAACCAAGTTAAACTCATAAGCTCATTTGTCATTTCAAAACCTTAGGTTAGTCATCTTCGAGTCCTCATGACCCAATCATACCCAAAACCCCCAAATCACTAACAAATGGGTTTTATGTTCATCACTAACCCAAACCCTGAAATGTCCCGTTCTTATTGATTAAAAACGTTCCATATTAATTGATTTCGTTGCGAGGTTTTGACCTCTATATGAGACGTTTTTCAAAGACTGCATTCATTTTAAAACAAATCATAACCTTTATTTCATCAATAAAAGTTTAAAAAGCTTTACGTAGATTATCAAGTAATGATAATCTAAAATATCCTATTTACACACGACTATTACATAATGGTTTACAATACAAATATGTTACAACGAAATAAGTTTCTTGAATGCAGTTTTTACACAATATCATACAAGCATGGACTCCAAATCTTGTCCTTATTTAAGTATGCGGCAGCGGAAGCTCTTAATAATCACCTGAGAATAAACATGCTTAAAACGTCAACAAAAATGTTGGTGAGTTATAGGTTTAACCTATATATATCAAATCGTAACAATAGACCACAAGATTTCATATTTCAATATACATCCCATCATAGAGATAAAAATCATTCATATGGTGAACACCGGGTAACTGACATTAACAAGATGCATATATAAGAATATCCCCATCATTCCGGGACACCCTTCGGATATGATATAAATTTCGAAGTACTAAAGCATCCGGTACTTTGGATGGGGTTTGTTAGGCCCAATAGATCTATCTTTAGGATTCGCGTCAATTAGGGTGTCTGTTCCCTAATTCTTAGATTACCAGACTTAATAAAAAGGGGCATATTCGATTTTGATAATTCAACTATAGAATGTAGTTTCACGTACTTGTGTATATTTTGTAAATCATTTATAAAACCTGCATGTATTCTCATCCCAAAAATATTAGATTTTAAAAGTGGGACTATAACTCACTTTCACAGATTTTTACTTCGTCGGGAAGTAAGACTTGGCCACTGGTCGATTCACGAACCTATAACAAATATGTACATATATATCAAAGTATGTTCAAAATATATTTACAACACTTTTAATACATTTTGATGTTTTAAGTTCATTAAGTTAGCTGTCCTCGTTAGTAACCTACAACTAGTTGTCCAAAGTTAGATGTACAGAAAAAAAATTGATATATATTATCTTGAATCAATCCACGACCCAGTGTATACACGTCTCAGGCTAGATCACAACTCAAAGTATATATATATTTGGAATCAACCTCAACCCTGTATAGCTAACTCCCACATTACTGCATATAGAGTGTCTATGGTTGTTTCAAATAATATATACACATGGGTCGATATGATATGTCAAAACATTTGCATACGTGTCTATGGTATCCCAAGATTACATAATATATTAGAATACATGTATAATACAATATAAGTTAGCTAGAATATGATTAATATAGATTTGTTACCAATTTTCACGTTGCTACAACAAGAAAAATTATCCAATCTTGTTTTACCCATAACTTCTTCATTTTAAATCCGTTTTGAGTGAATCAAATTGCTATGGTTTCATATTGAACTCTATTTTATGAATCTAAATAGAAAAAGTATAGGTTTATAGTCGGAAATATAAGTTACAAGTCATTTTTGTAAAGGTAGTCATTTCAGTCGAAAGAACGACGTCTAGATGACCATTTTAGAAAACAAACTTTCACTTTGAGTTTAACCATGAGTTTTGGATATAGTTTCATGTTCATAAGAAAAATCATTTTTCCAGAAGAACAACTTTTAAATCAAAGTTTATCATAGTTTTTAATTAACTAACCCAAAACAGCCCGCGGTGTTACTACGACGGCGTATGTCCGGTTTTACAGTGTTCTTCGTGTTTCCAGGTTTTAAATCATTAAGTTAGCATATCATATAGATATAGAACATGTGTTTAGTTGATTTTAAAAGTCAAGTTAGAAGGATTAACTTTTGTTTGCGAACAAGTTTAGAATTAACTAAACTATGTTCTAGTGATTACAAGTTTAAACCTTCGAATAAGATAGCTTTATATGTATGAATCGAATGATGTTATGAACATCATTACTACCTCAAATTTTCTGGATAAAGCTACTGGAAATGAGAAAAATAGATCTATCTTCAAAGGATCCTTAGATGGCTTGAAAGTTCTTGAAGCAGAATCATGACACGAAAAACAAGTTCAAGTAAGATTTCCACTCGAAATAAGATTGTTATAGTTATATAAATTGAATCAAATTTTGAATATGAGTATTACCTTGTATTAGAAAGATATCTTACTGTAAATAAGAAAGATTTCTTGAGGTTGGATGATCACTCTACAAGATTGGAAGTAAGCTAGCAAACTTGGAAGTATTCTTGATTTTATAAAACTAGAACTTGTAGAATTTATGAAGAACACTTAGAACTTGAAGATAGAACTTGAGAGAGATCAATTAGATGAAGACAATTGAAGAATGAAAGTGTTTGTAGGTGTTTTTGGTCGTTGGTGTATGGATTAGATATAAAGGATATGTAATTTTGTTTTCATGTAAATAAGTCATGAATGATTACTCATATTTTTGTAATTTTATGAGATATTTCATGCTAGTTTCCAAATGATGGTTCCCACATATGTTAGGTGACTCACATGGGCTGCTAACAGCTAATCATTGGAGTGTATATACCAATAGTACATACATCTAAAAGCTGTGTATTGTACGAGTACGAATACGGGTGCATACGAGTAGAATTGTTGATGAAACTGAACGAGGATGTAATTGTAAGCATTTTTGTTAATTAGAAGTATTTTGATAAGTGTCTTGAAGTCTTTCAAAAGTGTATGAATACATATTAAAACACTACATGTATATACATTTTAACTGAGTCGTTAAGTCATCGTTAGTCGTTACATGTAAGTGTTGTTTTGAAACCTTTAGGTTAACGATCTTGTTAAATGTTGTTAACCCAATATTTATAATATCAAATGAAATTTTAAATTATTATATTATCGTGATAATATGATGTATGAATATCTCTTAATATGATATATATACATTAAATGTCGTTACAACTATAATCGTTACATATATGTCTCGTTTCAAAATCATTAAGTTAGTAGTCTTGCTTTTACATATGTAGTTCATTGTTAATATACTTAATGATATGTTTACTTATCATAATATCATGTTAACTATATATATATATATATATATATATATATATATATATATATATATATATATATATATATATATATATATATATATATATATATATATATATATATAATCATATAGTTTTTACAAGTTTTAACGTTCGTGAATCACCGGTCAACTTGGGTGGTCAATTGTCTATATGAAACCTATTTCAATTAATCAAGTCTTAAAAAATTTGATTGCTTAACATGTTGGAAACAATTAATCATGTAAATAACAATTTCATTTAATATATATAAACATGGAAAAGTTCGGGTCACTACAAACCCTAACCCTTAAACAATTAAAATAAGGAAATTAAGGTTAAGACTTACCACTACAATAAAAATGTAGCTAGGGACTAGATGAACAACTTTAAAACACGCGCTTTGACCCGATTCAACCTTCTTCCTCCTCGATTTGAGCTTTCTCACACAAGAAATCTCTCTCTCTCTCTCTCTCTAAACTTGAAGCGAAAGAGGATAAGGTAGATAAAAGTGGTGTAATGACACCCGCCAACTGGTCTTGGGGCCTTTATGTCGTCCCCCATGTGAAATTACCAAGATACCCCTTTAAAATATCTAAAATAGAACAGCCGGACCGCCAGTTCATCTGGACAGCGTCCATCATACTGGACAGCATCCAGTCCTTTACAATAGGACGGCGTCCCATCTCTTTGGACGACGTCCCACTTAACTGGAAAAATAGGATCTTACAGGTTTGTTGTCCTTTCAAGGAAGAGTGTGGGTGCCTAAGATGGGGGATTATCGACGAGTGCTACTTGATGAAGCACATAAGTCAAAGTATTCCATTCATCCGGGTGCGACGAAAATGTATCTTGATTTGAAGAAAGAGTATTGGTGGCCGGGCATGAAACGTGATGTTGTTAAGTATGTTGAATAATGCGTCAAGTGTTTTCAAGTTAAGGCTGAGCATCAAAAGCCGTTTGTATGTTACAACCGTTAGAAATCCCGAAATGGAAATGGGAGCACATTACCATAGATTTCATCACAAAGTTACCAAAGACGGCGAGAACCCAATTTGATACGATATGGGTGATAGTTGATCGGTTGACGAAAAGTGCTTTGTTTCTTCCCATTCAGGAAGCGATATCGTCGGAGACTTTGTCAAAGTTATTTATCAAGGAGGTGATATCGAGACACGGGGTTCCTATATCTATTATTTTGGATCGGGATACTCGTTTCACATCTCGTTTTTGGAATAAGTTTCATGAAGATATGGGTACATAATTGAGAATGAGCACGACATACCATTCTCGAACGGACGGTCAAACCGAACGTACAAATCAAACATTAGAGGATACGTTACGGGCATGTATTATTGATTTCGGTGGTAGTTGGGATGAGAACTTGCCTTTGGTGAAATTCTCGTACAATAATAGTTATCATACTAGTATCGGGTTGCCATCTTATGAGATGCTTTATGGGCGAAGGTGTCGAACTCCAATTTGTTGGGGTGAAGTGGGACAAAGGGAAATCGGGAGTACCGATTTGGTTTTAGAGATGAATAGTAAGATTGAGATGATTCGGACTCATTTGAAAGCGGCTCAAGATAGACAAAAGTCGTATGCCGACAAATGTAGGCGACTGATTGAGTTCCAAGAAGGTGATATGGTGATGCTTAAGGTTTCGCCATGGAAGGGTGTTATTCGGTTTCCAAAACGGGGAAAGTTAGCTCGGTTTATTGGACCTTTTAAAAATTTGGCTCGTGTTGGTGAAGTTTCCTATAGGCTAGAGTTACCCGAAGAGCTTTCGAGGATCCATAACACATTCCATGTTTCCCACCTCCGTAAGTGTCTTCCGGATGACTCGGCTTAGGTACCGTTGGATGAGATTTCCTTGAACAACAGGTTGGTGTATGTCGAGGAACCGGTGGCTATCCTTGATGAAAAGGTTAAAACTTTACGTAACAAAGAAGTGAGGACTTTTAAAGTCCAATGGCGTCATCGAAAGGATTCCGAGTTTACGTGGGAATCCGAAGAGTTTGTTTTAGTATATCTTCCTGCTTGTCATGCGGCTTGGATCACGAGGACGCGCTCCGATTCAAGTGGGGGAGAGTTGTAATGACCCATAATATTTTGAGAAGGCACTAGGAGCGCCGCTCCTAGGTTCAGGAGCGCCACTCCTGGACGGCTAAAAGATTGGGTCTTTTATTTAAATTGTAAAAAGGTGAAGGGCACTTTGGTCTTTTCATACGTGGGTGTATATAAGCAAGGTGACCAGATCTAGATCTCACTTCTCACTTCATCTTTCACCTACAAACACTCTCATCCACTTTTAGAGAGGGAAACCCATTTGAGAGAGAGGGAAAGCTCAAATCAAGGAGGAAGAAGTTTGATTCGAGTCAAAGTGCGAGTATTAAAGTTGTTCATCTAGTCTTTAGCTACGTTTTGATTGTGGTGGTAAGTCTTAACCTTGATTTCCTTACTTTAATTGTTTAAGGGTTAGAGTTTGAGTTAGTGATGAACTTAGAACCCATTTGTTGGTGATTTGGGGGTTTTTGGGTAAGATTGGGTCATGAGGACCCAAGGATGACCAACCTAGGGTTTTATTGTGATAATTGGTATTTATGGGTCTTAAATGGCTAACAATCACTAACATACTTGGTGGTTAAGTAAATGGGTGTTGTTTGGGTTGTGGGTAACCCAAATGGGTGTGTTAACCTTGAAATGGGTCAATTTAACTTTGAGTGGCCTAGGTTGTCAAATGAGTACGAAGATACACTAACCTTGTGTTAATAAGTGTATTAAGACCGTAATTGGTTAGTGTTGGGGTTTTGGCGTAATCTTGACCTAGTGTTGGGGTTAAAGGTGCAATTGGGTCGAAATTGCACTATGGGTCAAATAACACTAGGATGGCGAGTAAGTTGGTTGACCAACTTGATTGTGTGATTGATTATATGCATAATGTAATAGGTACGTTTACGTTGAAGGTTGCGAGTTTGGTTTAACATTCACCGACGGCGTTAAGATGAGTGGAATAATTATGCATGTATGTATATAGTGTATTTATTTGTGTGCTATGGTATGAACCACGGAGCCGGTAGTGCCATAGTATGTGCGAGTGTGCTACGATGTGAACCACGGAGCCAGTAGCATCATGGTACGTGTGTTGTAGTGTGAACCACGGAGCTGGTAGCACTATAGCACGAGTCGTTAAAGTGTGAAAAAATAATTTGTGAACCACGGAGCCGGTAACACCAAAGTGTGAACCACGAAGCTGGTAGCACTATAAAAGAGTATGACTCGAATGCGTAGTGACGTGAACCACGGAGCTGGTAGCGTCATAGTATTACGTATGGTGTGAACCACGGAGCCGGTAGCACCATGACGCGAGTATGGTTAACCTTTTAGTTCGTGTGAGAATTGTTGTATAGCATAATATATTATTTGGTGAATATGCTATTGGTTATGCTAGTTGCGGTATTTGGAGATGATTAGCTTATACTTGGAGTTTGTATGCTAATTGTTATTGCTAGTGTGTATGCGGTGTGTGTGTGTAAGCGCATGCAAGTAGGTATATTATATATGTATGTGTATAATTATTGCATTCACTAAGCATTTTGCTTACTCTCTCGTTGTTTATCTTTTTAGGCTCCGGCGTGGACAAAGGCAAGGGTATTGGTTTGGATTAGAGATCTCCCACTTTTGTTATGTTAGTGGATGCTTTTGGAAATTGGCCTAAGTATAGGGTAGTTTAGTCCCAAACACCATGCTCGTTAAATGTTTGGAAATTAAACTATTTGGGTCAAAATTGCTACATTGATGTATGTAACGGGTCGTTGGAGCCCCAAGGGTCGGGATGCCCATTTTGATGTCTAGTTACTATTATTCTATGAATTTGTTGTAAATTGAGTCCCACTAAACTTATGTTTGAGTATTGGGGTTGTAAATTGCGTTGTGGTTTGATGGTTTGGTTGAACACTTAGTAAAATTCGAGTTTGCACCAGTTCAGGTCCAAAAGCGCCGCTCCTGAGGTGAAAAGCGCCGCTCTTGGGCAGCACTTTGTAGACTTTTTGATCAGACAGCAAAAGCGCCGCTTTTGCCTGTAGAAGCGCCGCTTTTGGATATATATATATATATATATATATATATATATATATATATATATATATATATATATATATATATATATATATATATATATATATATATATATATATATATAATTAATCGTTCTTTTTTTTAATTAAACGGTTTGGAGTCGTTTCAAGTGGTATCAGAGCATGGTCTAAAGAATTTAGGCGACTTGAGATAGGTGCCTAGACTTAGACTTGAATTATGTATGCATTTTAGGCGAAACTTGTAGGAGACGGGTCGGACCGGGATTGGTTAGTGATGTGTGCGAGGTGTACTAGGAAATAATATTATTTTTTACAATGAAATACTATTAAATACGATACAATTTTACACAAAATATTTATTTATTTATAGAATGGATATACCTAAACCTTGCTACAACACTTATAGGCAGTGTACCTAATCGTACAGTAGTGTAGTTTTTAGTAAGTCCGGTTCGTTCCACAGGGATCTTTTAAACATGCTTAACGCTATATTAGTTTTAACTTATAATTGTAAAAATACAAAAATATATATAAGTAGTATTATTATTATAAAGGGGGTTTTTACCGTTTAATGACCGGTTTGTCGATTTTAAAACTTTAGTCGCAGTTAAAACCTAATGTAAAATATTAAAAATAAATATAACTTAATTTTAAGCGTAAAGTAAATAACGATAATGAAATTGCAATAAATAAAAATACGATAAAATAAAATTTCGATAATTAAAAATGCAATTAAATAAAATGCTAATAAATAAAAGTGCGATAATTAAAAGTGCAATTAAATATGAAATATATAAATTATGCTTATTTAAACTTCCGTAATCATGATGTTTGACGTGTTGATTTTAGTTTTATTACCATGGGTTAATTGTCCTTTGTCCTGGATTATTCGATATGTCCATACGGATTTGTCCATAATAGTCCATCAGTCATAATCATAAAGTGCGAAAGTCTTCGTCAAATTATTCTTATTCCCAAAGTCAAATATTCCAACTAATTGGGGATTCAAATTGTAACAAGGTCTTAATACTTTGTTTAATGAATACACCAGGTTATCGACTGCGTGTAGTCCAAGGTTTTAATACTTTGGTAACAATTACACCAATTACCCTTGAATATAATCCACCCCTGTTTCAACAAGTCTATTAACTATTAATCCAGTTCCGTGTCCGGTAAAATGAACAATTATTGGTATTTATAGATATCCCGCCCACCGTGCCCAGTCAAGCGTATGTGGTTATATATAAATACGTCAAATTATAAGTCTATATATTAAATCAACGAGGTATCATTTAGTTAATATGAAACCTATTAATAACCCATAGTCTAATTTCTACAAGTGCCGTTCTTTTGTCCAAACCTCAATTATGGTCCAAAGCCCAATTACCCAATTTTAATATTTAGCCCAACATCATGATTACTTCGGCATTAAATAAGCATAATAATAACTTAGCTACGAGACATTAATTTAAAAATAACATTAACCATAACTTACAGTGATTAAAAATAGCGTAGCGTTACACGGACAGAATTTCGACTTACACCCTTACAACATTCGCTAACATACCCTTATTATTAGAATTTAAAATTAAAATTAAAATTAAAATATATATATATATATATATATATATATATATATATATATGTATATATATATATATATATATATATATATATATATATATATATATACGAGTGATAGATAGAGAGATGGATGGATATCTGGTAAAAAATTCGTCCAAAACTCGCGAACTTTATAGGACATGACCTGATACTGTTAGCCATGCGATCGCATGGAAAATGGTCATGCTGGCCATGCGATCGCATGGCCCTAGAATCCAGCTCACATATATTTGTTTGCATTCTGCCGACGGTTTTTATTATAATATATAATATATAAATAATTTATATAATTATTTAAATATTATATTTTATTCTTGTGCATAGTTGACTTGTAATTTTTAGTCCGTTGCGTCGCGCGTTGAGAGTTGACTTTGGTCCCGGTTCCGGATTTTCGAACGTCCTTGCGTACAATTTAATATCTTGTATTTTGCATTTCGCGTCTTGTACTCTTGTAAATTTGAGACGTTTCTTATCAATAATTGGAACCTCTTTGATTGTACTTTGTACTTTTGAGCTTTTTGGTCATTTGCGTCTTCAATTCGTCGAATCTGTCTTTTGTCATCACCTTTTATTATTTAAACGAATATCACTTGTAAATAGAACAATTGCAACTAAAAGCTTGTCTTTCTTGAGGGATAATGCTATGAAATATATGTTCGTTTTTAGCATTATCAAATATTTCCACACTTGAGCGTTGCTTGTCCTCAAGCAATATAGTCTTGAAATAAAAATACTAGAATCACTTCTTTATTCTTCACACTTTGTACATCAGTGATTTCTATACGGCGGTATAAACAATGGTAGTAACGATGTGGTTTACAGTCCCACATGACTATAAAAATTTAGATCCTTAAGGAAATTGGATCTTTATGAAAACATTTGATCTTTTGAAAATACAATCTAGCTTTTACCCTAGATAAGTTTTTCGGAATAACCCTTCACCGGTATTTGCAAAATGTTTTTGTGGGTTTGGTAGGTTTCAGATTTGAAAATTTTAGCGCAAAACTTATGGTTTTGTGTCACCCACTTGCTAACCTTGTATTGGGAAAGCAACACGTCCAGTATACTTGCTCCGTATATTACCTTTTGGTAAACTACCGTCCGGTTGTAAAGGAAAGCGTTGAACAAGCGACTGTTAAGGCGATGTCCCCTGACATGATTTTAATTATGGTCTATAACGTGTTGGATGCAATTACTATCCTTGGTAGGAGCAATAGTAAAGCTCACCCTATAGTTTTTCGGTCTGGCACAAGGTCCTGTCTTTGACCATGCTATGCAACCACCGTTCTTACGGTTGATACCCGATTTGGTTCAGGTGACCTAATGAATTCCAGGTGAATTTCTAGGATTTTACGTTTAATGGTAATGAACGCATTGAAAATGGGTTTTCAGAAAACAAATCGGTTTGTAATTTTGATCAAAATATTTTCTCGTTCAAGCTCGAGTTTAGATATCATCGAATTCCATGAGTTTGTAATTCTCAATCTTTAAGGTCAATCTCTAGGATTGAGTAATATCAGTCTTAAAAGCCGATTTTTGATCTTTAAGGATATTATCCTTTCTGGGGATCTGATTCATTAGTCTTATCAAGCTAATTTGCACGGCGTCCTCCCCATTTTACGAGACAGATCCTCTCATGGTTAGGATAAGTCTGACCACTTGGCGACCCTGTTTGATGCTGAGGTTCGTGGATTTCCTGCTGATTTTAGTGATGACTTTTCTAGATTTTTCATCAACCTACAGCTGGTCTGGACGACAACTTCATGACCTAAATCAAGAAGCGCGTTTCTTTTTCGGAAGACTTTACTTCCTTTTAATGATGGAATTAATTCATCGTGTAGCTCCATCTTTCTTTCAAATATATTAAATCGGGTAAAACTGATTAGTTTAGTCCAAAGCAAAAGTATCTTCAGTTATTTGTACAAAAATATGTGACATATGTTCAAAATAACTTGGTAAATTTTTCCCACACTTGGCTTTTATTTTCTTTGCCTTTTTTATTGTCCTATATTCCATTTTAAATGAATTCTAACATTTTGGTTTGTTTCTCAATTTATGTCCTTTCCGAGGTAACAATAATTTCGGTGTTAACACCTAGTTTTATCGTTCATAAATATGTATAAACATGATTTTGAATTCATTTAATTGAAAATTTTGAAAATTTTTACTAGAATTAGGTAGTCATATATAAGACTAGGGCTGTTCTTTATTATCAGAGAGCACTAGATTCTAATACAACTACTGCTTTACTAGTATTTTTAATGGTAACCAAGTGTATAAGTTAAAATTTTTTTTAAAAAATCCGAAAGAATTTAACCCCTTCCCACACTTAAGATCTTGCAATGCCCTCATTTGCAAGAAATCAGTAACAATTTAAATTATGGAGGGTGATTAGCGTAGAAAAATGATTAAATTTTACTAAAGTTTCCAAACATATTGGCGTTTGTTTGCTTTTTTTTTAAATGTTTTTGGCATACTTTAGATCAATATGATTAAAAATAATGATAATAAAATTTCTCGTCCCGCCCTCGGGTAAAACATTTTCGGTTCAACGACCTAGTCTTCAACTCACGACGAATTTTAAATATCAAATTTTAACTTAGTGAAATAAAGTAAATTTTTATTTTTAAATTCACACCAAACTAATATTTAAAATGTATAAAATTAAAAATTATTATAAATATCATTAATATTTTTAGTTTTACAAACTTATATTGAAAATATTAATTTTTAAAATATTTACAAACTTAATTATATCGATTTTATAAAAATTTATAATATTAATTTAATATTTATATATTAATTTTAAAAATAAGTTAAAAATAAAATTAAAAATCTTTTTGGTCTTTTATCCCACTTTAATCAATTAAATATTATCAAAAATATACGCCCCTCTTTTCGGTAAAGTAATTTCGACTATATTACCTAGTTTTACTCCTGACTAATTTCTGAAATATTTTGGGTTGATTGATTAAAGATATTTATACCTCAAGAATAAACGGTAAATTTCGCAGTGATGTAATAAATTTTTGTATGATATCAATAATTTTGGTCGCAAAACCTAATTTTATTGAATACCAATTTAATACTTTATAGCGAACGATTTAGCGTTTATTATCAAAAGGTTAAAAGCAATAAAAATAAAAATAAAAACTATACATACTTACCTGTGAAATAGAATTCTCAGTGACCTGTTTTAGCCCACTCATAAGATAGTCGGACTAATTGGTTTTCCATAGCTACATAGGCGTAACCTCGAGCATTCAATGATTTTTCTTCGAAACATATGAACGGTCCATCTCTGCATAAAGTAACGAATTCGGTATTGGAATATGTCTGATTCGTCGAGCATTTTCCTTCGTGTGACCATTTTCCGCGTTTGTGACATTTTTCAAGGTGTCGTGCTCTTCTTTTCGCTGAGGATTTTGATTTTCCTTTACCAAAATGTAACTTATTGTTTTTGTTCCTGGATTCTTTTCTTACTCCGTCCAATTTGCCTCTAATTAATGATACCAATTCACTTGGAAGGGTGTCATTATTACGTTTAGGGATCAAAGCGTGTAGCATTAGACCATGGTTTAGTTCACAGGAAGTCTTCATCTCGTAAAACCTAAAAAAAATAAAAATTCAGAATGGGAGGAGAAGACTAGTTCTTTAGGGTCTGCTAGGAAAAGACCATTCGGGTTCCATTCTCGGAAACTACACGAAAACAGAACATCTAACTCTAACAGAAATACATATTATCCTTTAAAGATTCAAACCTCCCCACACTTAGTTAGCTGTGGTGTTGAAATTGTGATTAACTTCGTTGTCAACTTCTATCGGACTATCTATATAATGTTTAACTCTGTGACCATTAACCTTAAATTCAATCCCATTTGAATTTATTAATTCTACTGTTCCGTATGGGAAAACTCTTTTAACTATGAATGGTCCAGACCATCTTGATTTCAATTTTCCAGGAAATAGCTTGAATCTTGAATTGAAAAGAAGAACTCTGTCTCCTTATTTAAATTCTTTTGAACTTCTGATTCTTTTATCATGCCATTTCTTCATTCTTTCCTTATAGATTAACGAATTTTCGTATGCTTCATGTCTCAATTCTTCTAATTCGTTTAATTGACTTAACCGTAGACGTCCAGCTTCATGTAAATCAAGATTACATGTCTTCAAAGCCCAAAATGCTTTGTGTTCAATTTCTACTGGAAGATGACATGCTTTTTCGTAAACGAGTTTAAAAGGTGTGGTTCCAATTGGAGTTTTGTAGGCTGTTCAAAAAGCCCCGAATTCATCCTCCAATTTCATGGACCATTCCTTCGGATTTGATCCTACGGTTTTCTCTAGAATATGTTTTAATGCTCGGTTAGTATTTACAACTTGTCCACTTGTTTGTGGATGATATGCGGTGGAGATTTTATGAGTTACTCCAGATCTTTTAAGAACTTTCTCAAGTTGATTATTACAAAAATGAGTACCCCGATCACTTATTAAAGCTTTCGGTGTTCCAAACCTTGCAAAAAGACGTTTTAAAAAGTTGACTACGACTCGTGCATCGTTAGTTGGGAGAGTTTGTGCTTCCGCCCATTTAGATACATAATCAATGGCAACGAGAATGTAGAGATTATTATGAGATTTTGGAAATGGACCCATAAAGTCAATACCCCAAATGTCAAATACTTCACATACTTGAATGACATTTTGTGGCATTTCATCACGTTGACTTATTTTTTCGGCCCTTTGACAAGCATCACAGGATTTGCAAAGAAGGTGTGCGTCTTTGAAAATTGTAGGCCAATAGAATCCAGCATCGTAAACCTTTCTTGCTATAAGTTGAGGCCCATAATGCCCTCCTGTTGGTCCTGTGTGACAATGGTTTAAAATTTGACTAGCTTCATCTCCGAATATACATCAGCGTATTATTCCATTGGGAAAACTTTTAAACAAATGTGGATCTTCCCAGAAATAGTGTTTTATATCACTAAAGAATTTCTTTCGTTTTTGGTACGATAATCCTTTTTCAAGGAATCCACATACTAAGTAGTTTGTATAGTCTGCAAACCATGTAATTTCATTATAATCTATCTTTAATAGATATTCGTCAGAAAAGTTGTCTTGTATTGCCGATTCATTTAGAACTTCTAATTCGGGATTTTCAAGACGAGAAAGATGATCAGCGGCGAGATTTTCTGCTCCCTTTTTGTCTCGGATTTCAATATCGAACTCTTGTAAGAGTAAGATCCAACGGATTAATCGTGGTTTAGCATCTTGTTTCGAAAATAGGTATCTAAGAGCAGAATGGTCAGTATAGACCACCGTTTTAGCTAGAACGAGATATGATCGAAATTTGTCAAAAGCAAAGACAATAGCAAGGAGTTCTTTTTCAGTAGTTGTGTAATTCATTTGTGCTCCTTGTAACGTCTTACTAGCATAATAAATAGGTTGAAATCATTTTTCAATCCTTTTGTCCTAAAACGGCTCCCATTGCAAAATCACTTGCATCGCACATTAGTTCAAATGGTAGATTCCAATTTGGAGTTATCATGATTGGTGCATTAGTGAGTTTCTCTTTAAGAATATTAAACGATTTGATGCATTCATCTGAAAAGATGAATGGAGCATCCTTTTCTAGGAGTTTATTCATAGGAGTGGCAATTTTAGAAAAATCTTTTATGAAACGTCGGTAAAAATCGGCATGCCCTAGAAAAATCCTAACTCCTCTAACATTGGTGGGATGTGGAAGTTTAGCAATTACATCTACTTTAGATCTATCCACTTCAATTCCTTCCTTTGAGATTTTATGACCAAGAACAATGCCTTCTTTAACCATGAAATGGCATTTAGCCCAATTAAGTACTAGATTTGATTGTTCGCATCTAATAAGCATTCGTTCAAGATTAACTAGACATGATTCAAAAGTATCACCGAAGACTGAAAAGTCATCCATGAAAACTTCCATGCATTCTTCTATCATGTCGTGAAAAATCGCCATCATGCACCTTTGAAAGGTTGCAGGGGCGTTGCAAAGTCCAAATGACATGCGTTTGTAAGCAAAATACCATAGGGATACGTGAACGTGGTTTTCTCTTGATCCTCGAGTGCTATTGGGATTTGAAAATATCCGGAAAAACCATCAAGAAAACAATAGTAACTATTTCCGGCTAATCTTTCCAACATTTGATCAATGAAAGGTAAGGGAAAGTGATCTTTTCTGGTGGCGTCATTTAATTTTCTATAATCAATACAAACACGCCATCCTGTTACAGTCCTAGTAGGAATAAGCTCATTTTTCTCATTTGTGATGACAGTCATGCCACCCTTCTTAGGCACGCATTGAACTGGGCTTACCCATGGACTATCAGAAATTGGATAAATTAAACCTGCATCTAGCAGTTTAATAATTTCTTTCTTAACAACATCTTGCATATTAAGATTTAGTCTTCGTTGGCGTTGCACATATGTTTTATGACCTTCTTCCATAAGGATTTTATGTGTGCAATACGAAGGACTTATTCCTTTAATGTCATGAATCTTCCATGCAATAGCTGGTTTATGAGCTTTTAGCACAGAAATGAGTTGAGATTTTTCATTTTCAGTAAGAGAAGACGATATTATTACAGCTAATTCAGATTCACCATGTAAATAAGCATATTCCAAATGGTTTGGAAGTGGCTTTAACTCTAATGTCGGTGGTTCTTCTATCGATGATTTATATCGATATCTGTCTTCCTCTTTTAGCATTTAAATTTCTTCAGTTGTTGGTTCATATCCATTAGCCATAAGTGTAGCTAACATTTCAGTTTCATCAATTGGTTCAGTTCATTCTCCTAAAGAACATTCTCCTGTTCCTTGTAATTCTGGAAATTCTTCTAACAATTCTGCATGTGAATCTATAGTTTGAATATAATAACATGTATCATCTGCAGATTGCGATTGTTGCATTGCTCGATCAACTGAAAAGGTAACACTCTCGTCCTCTATACTTAGGGTCAGTTTCTTACCGAACACGTCTATTATTGCTTTGGCCGTGTTTAAGAATGGTCTTCCTAATATGAGAGGAACTCGAGAATCTTCTTCCATGTCCAGAATAACAAAATCTACTGGAAATACTAAAGTTCCAACTTTAACTAGCATATTCTCCATTATCTCTCTAGGATATTTTACTGATCGATCGGCTAGTTGTATACTTATTCGTGTTGGTTTCAATTCTCCAAGGTCTAGTTTAGCGTATAGTGAATACGGCATTAAATTTTTACTAGCACCTAAGTCTGCCAATGCTTCTATTGAACTAAGACTACCCAGAAAACAGGGAATTGTGAAACTTCCTGGATCTGATAATTTTTCTGGTATTTTATTCAACAACACTGCAGAACAATTAGCATTCATAGTAACAGCCGAGAGTTCTTCCATTTTCTTTCTATTTGTGATTAAATCTTTCAAGAATTTAGCATATCTAGGCATTCCTGAAATCACATCAATGAAAGGAAGATTTACATTTATTTGTTTAAACATATCCAAGAATTTGGATTGCTCGGCTTCAAGTCTCTCTTTTCTCATTTTACTTGGGTAAGGAAGTGGTGGTTGGTATGGTTTAATATAAGGTTTAGCCTTAACTGTGTTATCTTCATTAACCTTTTCAACTACCGGTTCTTTTTCCTTATCTTGTTCAGATTGTGGTTCTTGTGGAGTAGGAATAGCTTCATCAGAAATTACAGGTATTTCAGGTGGTTTAAGTGTGATACCACTACTTGTGGTAATAGCTTTAGCTGTTTCATTCCGGGGGTTAGCATTTGTATCACTAGGTAGACTTCCCGGTTTTCTTTCACCTATTAACCTTGCTAGGTTACTTACTTCTTGTTCCAGATTTTGAATAGAAGCTTGTTGATTTCTAAATGCTTGAGCATTTTGTTCATTAGTTTGTTTCTGAGATGTGAAAAACTGTGTTTGAGTTTCAACTAGCTTCGTCATCATATCTTCTAAATTCGGCTTTTTATCATCGGTTTGTTGTGGTGGTTTGTTTTGAAAATTAGGTCTTTGCTGGTTGTAAGTATTATTGGATACTTGTTGATTGCTAGGACCTTGTTGGTTGTTGTATGGAATATTTCGGTTATAATTCTGGTTTTGATTGTAAATCGGTCTTGGCGGTTGATAATTATTCTGATAATTATTTCCAGGCCTTTGGTTTATGTATGAAACATTCTCTCTTTGTTCCATTGTTAGTTCAATACTGAGACAATCTTTTGTCAAATGTGGTCCTCCACACTGCTCACAACTAATTCGTATTGAGTTGATATCTTTAGTCATCTTTTCCATTCGCCTCTCGACAGCATCTATCTTTGCAGAAATGGAATCTAAGTCATGGCTAGAATCGGCTCTAGCTGCTTTAGATGATCTAACGATATCTTTTTCTTGGTGCCACTCATGTGAGTGGGAAGCAGTGTTATCAATAATTTTGTAAGCATCAGTAGCGGTTTTCTTCATAATGGAACCACCAGCTGCTATATCGATATCTTTTTGTGTAGTGATGTCGCATCCTTGGTAGAATATTTGTACTATTTGACAGGTGTCTAAACCATGTTACGGAAATCCTCTTAATAATTTTTCAAATCTTGTCCATGCCTCATATAGAGTTTCATTTGGCCTTTGTTTGAACGTAACAATTTCTCCTTGAATTCTCACGGCTTTAGATGCCGGAAAGAATTGTTTAAGAAATTTTTCAACTAAAACGTCCCATGTATCAATAGCTCCTTCAGGTAACGATTCTAACCAATCTTTGGCTTCTCCCTTTAAAGTCCAGGGAAATAGATATATCTGTTCATCCTCCACTTCTCGAATTTTAAATAGAGTGCAGATCCTATTAAATGTACGAAGATGTTCATTTGGATCTTCCTTCGGCGCACCACTAAATTGGCATTGATTATTTACCATGTGTAGGATTTGTCCTTTGATTTCATAATCTGGCGCATTAATGTCTGGTTGAGTAATTGCGTGACCTTGGCCAGTGCTTTTAGCTCGCATTCGGTCTTCCATACTTAGAGGTTCCAGATTCTCCATTATTGAATTTGTTGAATCTGAATCACTAGAGGATTCTGATTTAATGGTTGGTTCCTTGACAATCTCTGTTTGAATGATTGGTGGTTCCGGAGGAAAGATTAATGGTTCAGGATCTCTGAATTGTCCCTGAATATCCTCCGGATTCTCAATTGTGAGGTCGGGTTCAAAAAATAGATTATCGGAAATTTGAATTGGAGTACTTGGTTGACTAGATGACGATTCTAAAGAAAAATCAACGGCGACAATATTTGCTAGATGTCTTGATCGAGTTACAGGTGGTGAATGTACAAAAGGTGATGAACATTTTGCTCGGTGCGTTCACTGAATATCCTATTAGTTATAAAAATAAAAAAAATTATATAAGTTATCAAATTAATAGACTTTTCTGCTTTTGCCCACGTTTCGAATAGCCAATAGATGCAGCAGGGAGCCAGGATCCTTTAAATCGGAAGCTCATAACTCAGCCACTAACAAATCCAACTATTACTACGAAGCAGAAAATTTGGGATGTGTATCAATTTAACCACTTAAAATAATTTTTCGTTGAAATTTAAAGAAATTTTAGAGAAGAAATAGAAAATTCTATGTCCTAAAAACTAGAGTGGCGAAAAATAAGAAAGAAAAAGAGCGCGTCGAAAAACGTCGAAAAATAAAAGGCGTCGAAAAATAAAAATAAGAAAGTAGCGCGTCGAAACTTAAAAGTCTAAAAACTAAGAATTAAAAGTTGCGTCTAAAAATATTAAAGCTTAAAAGAAAAACTATATCCCAAATGACAATAACTTAAAAAGGTACAAAAATATAAAAAACGGCGTCGCAAAATTCTAAAGCACTTAAATCTTAGTCTAAAGAAAAAGCACTTAAGGGATTTTACGGCAAAGCCTAAAAATCTAAAAATAAAAATAACTACGGCAAAAACTATATCTTAGAATTAAATACGAGCGAAAAATACAAATATTACGCTAAAACAAATAAAAAGATACAAAATATAAAAATAAACTTAAAGTTGTAAAAAGTACAATTTTATAAAAATATTATTTTTATATTATTTATTTTATAAAACTATTAATTTTATAATTTATTAAAACTAAATAAACTAAATATATAAATTAAATACTAAAAACTAAACTAAATTAATATTAAATATAACCCTAATTAGGGTTTTAATTATAATAATAATAATAATTGCATAATAATTGCTGAACTAGTCAACTCTGGCATGTCAGAGACGTTCATGCGATCGCATGAAGTTTTGCCTTCGGGCTCATGCGATTTCATGAGCTAGGGTTTCGGGCCACGGTCTGGGCTGCTACAGTACCAGGCCGAGACTTTTATATATATATATTTTTTCTGTTTTAATAAATAATTATATAAATAAATAAAAACTTGTATTATAAAAACTAAAATAAAAATAAAGAAACTTTATAATTTTATATATATATATATATAACAAACTATTAAAAATATAAATATTTTGTTTTTCTTTTTATATTTTAGTATTTTTAAAACGTATTTTTACAAAAGCGTATTCTTATAAAAGTAAACTAAAAATTAATAAAATTCTTTTTTTTATATAGCGTTGCGCTTCCGACGTTTAAGCAAGAATTATCCCCGGCAGCGGCGCCAAAAATACTTGATGTGTGCGAGGTGTACTAGGAAATAATATTATTTTTTACAACGAAATACTATTAAATACGATACAATTTTACACAAGATATTTATTTATTTATAGAATGGATATACCTAAACCTTGCTACAACACTTATAGGCAGTGTACCTAATCGTACAGCAGTGTAGTTTTTAGTAAGTCCGGTTCGTTCCACAGGGATCTTTTAAACAAGCTTAACGCTATATTAGTTTTAACTTATAATTGTAAAAATACAAAAATATATATAAGTAGTATTATTATTATAAAGGGGGTTTTTACCGTTTAATGACTGGTTTGTCGATTTTAAAACTTTAGTCGCAGTTAAAACCTAATGTAAAATATTAAAAATAAATATAACTTAATTTTAAGCGTAAAGTAAATAACGATAATGAAATTGCGATAAATAAAAATACGATAAAATAAAATTTCGATAATTAAAGAGTACGATAATTAAAAATGCAATTAAATAAAATGACAATAAATAAAAGTGCGATAATTAAAAGTGCAATTAAATATGAAATATATAAATTATGCTTATTTAAACTTCCGTAATCATGATGTTTGACGTGTTGATTTTAGTTTTATTACCATGGGTTAATTGTCCTTTATCCTGAATTATTCGATATGTCCATACGGATTTGTCCATAATAGTCCATCAGTCATAATCATAAAGTGCGAAAGTCTTCGTCAAATTATTCTTATTCCCGAAGTCAAATATTCTAACTAATTGGGGATTCGAATTGTAACAAGGTCTTAATACTTTGTTTAATGAATACACCAGGTTATCGACTGCGTGTAGTCCAAGGTTTTATTACTTTGTTAACAATTACACCAATTACCCTTGAATGTAATCCACCCCTATTTCAACAAGTCTATTAACTATTAATCCAGTTCCGTGTCCGGTAAAATGAACAATTATTGGTATTTATAGATATCCCGCTCACCGTGCCCAGTCAAACGTATGTGGTTATATATAAATACGTCAAATTATAAGTCTATATATTAAATCAACGAGGTATCATTTAGTTAATATAAAACCCATTAATAGCCCATAGTCTAATTTCTACAAGTGTCGTTCTTTTGTCCAAACCCCAATTATGGTCCAAAGCCCAATTATCCAATTTTAATATTTAGCCCAACATCATGATTACTTCGGCATTAAATAAGCATAATAATAACTTAGCTACGAGACATTAATTTAAAAATAACATTAACCATAACTTACAGTGATTAAAAATAGCATAGCGTTACACGGACAGAATTTCGACTTACACCCTTACAACATTCGCTAACATACCCTTATTATTAGAATTTAAAATTAAAATTATAATATAATATATATATATATATATATATATATATATATATATATATATATATATATATATATATATATATATATATATATATACGAGTGATAGATAGAGAGATGGATGGATATCTGGTAAAAAATTCGTCCAAAACTCGCGAACTTTATAGGACCTGACCTGATACTGTTAGCCATGCGATCGCATGGAAAATGGTCATGCTGGCCATGCGATCGCATGGCCCTAGAATCCAGCTCACATATCTTTGTTTGCATTCTGCCGACGATTTTTATTATAATATATAATATATAAATAATTTATATAATTATTTAAATATTATATTTTATTCTTGTGCATAGTTGACTTGTAATTTTTAGTCCGTTGCGTCGCGCGTTGAGAGTTGACTTTGGTCCTGGTTTCGGATTTTCGAATGTCCTTGCGTACAATTTAATATCTTGTATTTTGCGTTTCGCGTCTTGTACTCTTGTAAATTTGAGACGTTTCTTATCAATAATTGGAATCTCTTTGATTGTACTTTGTACTTTTGAACTTTTTGGTCGTTTGCGTCTTCAATTCGTCGAATCTGTCTTTTGTCTTCACCTTTTTTTATTTAAACGAATATCACTTGTAAATAGAACAATTGCAACTAAAAGATTGTCTTTCTTGAGGGATAATGCTATGAAATATATGTTCGTTTTTAGCATTATCAGTTAGTGCCTAGGTTTAGGTGAACTAACTTGTTTATATTTCAAAAGAAGCAAGCATGGTACACGTTTCTTCTAACTTGAATTTTAATTATTAAGTTATGTGATTTTGCAATAGTTAATTCATTAATTGGATTCAGTTAATTGGATAAAATAATTTCATCTGTATGACTATATCGAACACTTTTAAAGTGTATGTGATATGTGTTAGGAAATACCAATTACCTACCATTGTTACCTTTACCATTTGGTAATTTACACCCCTTAAGTTTGCCTAAATGACATAATGTACCCCTAACCATTATGACAGTTATTTGATGGAAATAACTGTCATAACAACTTATAAATATTAGGGCTGTGGTTTCCTCTATAATATCAATATCACGTATCTTATTCTCTGGAACACCAAGAACAATAGAATACGAAATCTCTCCACCGGATTGATTAATATTACTTCAGGAATTGATTTACCCTAATTATGGCTTCATCATCAAACCCTAGTGTTCAATCAATTCTTCCATCAAGTAAGTTTTACTTTAATGTTTGATATTCTAATTAGTTTGTGATTACATGTTGATCCGGTATGTTATTATGAATTAATCAACATGTGGTATCTAGAGCAATCAACATAACATGTAATCCGTATATTAATCGTGATTGAATGAATATTTGAAATCAATCACGTGAAACGGTGTTCTATGATGACGACAACATGAACTTTTTAATGGTGATTGATATATTGATTATAATATAATTTGTCATTAATTGTAATCTGCATATATTGATTGTAGTTGACAATACCTTTATAACGTTGGTTATCGTAAAAATACCATGTAAATGGAAAACAAACAATGACGTGGGTGTTGATATTGGAATGTAATTTATGGCATTTGAAAATTATATGCATAAACTATGAACATAAACTTTAGATAATGATTGTGCACTAATTTTGTGCAATTTAACAAAATTAATTTATTTTATAATGTGTATAAATTGCGTGCAGCGACCCATAAATTTATTGTCTCATTAATAAATCTTAAGTGTTACTTAAAAATCATGTCTAATTACTAATCAAGTGGTTTAATATTAAGAATTGCATGTTTATGGTAATCGTGTTTTCACAAATTCACATACTTTTAATTCTTATCATGAATTTGATGTATGTATAATCAATGGTTTGCCAATTATGATTTGAATATGGTAAATAATATGGATTCCATCTTATGTATAGTTGTAAACAAAATTGATGGGATATGATGGAATATCTTATGGTCATCCAAACAGAATTAAGGGATACAAATTTTGACTATTTCACATAAATCACGAATTAATTAATTGAATAGTTACCTGATTAAAGTATCTTGTGAACTAATTGGTTTTACATCAGATGAGTATGATTTAATTTATATAGTGGTAACTTTTATATTGATTTAAGTGACTGGCCCAACGGATGATTTTAAACTAATATACAAGTTTAAGTAATACCAAACTATATAATTATTTAAATTTTCTGAAATGTCCCGTTCATATCGATTATAAATTTCATATTAATAGATTTCCTTGCGAGGTATTGACCTCTATATGAGACATTTTTCAAAGACTGCATTCGTTTTTAAAACAAACCATAACCTTTATTTTATCGTTAAAGGTTTTAAAATCATAACGTAGATTATCCAGTAATGATAATCTAAAAGATAACATTTTTCACACGACCATTACATAATGGTTTACAATAATATTACACATCGATTTAAATCTCCGAATGCAGTTTTTAAACAATATATTACAAGCATGCTGACTCCAATTCTTGTCCTTAATTAGCATGCAACAGCGAAAGTTCTTAATAATCACCTGAGAATAAACATGCTTAAAAACGTCAACAAAAATGTTGGTGAGTTATAGGTTTAACCTATATATATCAAATTGTAATAATAGACCACAAGATTTCATTTTTCATAAACATCCATCTCATATCAGGCATTTCGCATAAACTGCTGATGTTGTAGCGTGAGGGTACGAAATAGTATTATTTTTAATACAAAATACTACAAAATATGACACAAGTTTTATTAATTTACGGATGGGATATACCTAAACCTTGCTACAACACTATAGGCAGTGTACCTAATCGTAGAGTAGTGTATTTTTTAGTAAGTCCGGTTCGTTCCACAGGGAGCTGGTGATACTTACTATATTTTTAACTATATTTATACAAAATATATATAATTATATAAGTAGTAATATTATTATAAAAGGGGGGTTTTACCGTTTAATGACCGGTTTATCGATTCTATATTTTAAGCGTAAAGATAAATGACGATAATTAAAGTGCGTAAAATAATGACAATAAATAAAATGACAGTAAATAAAATTGCGAGTAATAAAATGACAGTAAATAAAGATACGATGAGAAATATAATAAAAGAATTATGCTTATTTAAACTTCCGTAATCATGATGTTTGACGTGTTGATTTTAATTTATTACCATGGGTTAATTGTCCTTTGTCCTGGTTTATTTGATACGTCTATCTGGTTTTTGTCCATAATAGTCCATCGGTCATAAATATAAAGTGCGAGTATCCTCGTCAAATTACCCTTATACCCGAAGTCAAATATTCCAACTGATTAAGGATTTAAACTGTGACGCAGTTATCACTTCTGTCAACAATTACACCAGTTATCACTGTATGTAATCCACCCCTGTTTTAATTAGTTTATGAATATTAATTCATCCACTTGATCAGAATGAATAATCAATTACCCAACCCAATTGATTAATTAAATGATTATAACAGATTCCATATGAACGTCACTAAATAGGACAACCATAATCATTATTAATTATTAGGTTAATTAATTTGAAGATAGGTTCGACAGACTCCAATGAGTTGTCACTCAATTAGACAATACCCCCCATCTATTAATAGTCAATAGTCCAATTTCCACAAGTGTCGGTCTTTTGCCCAAACCTTAATTATGGTCCAAAGTTCAATAACCCCATCTTAATATTTTAGCCTAACATCACGATTACTTCGGCTCAAATAAGCATAATAATAACTTAGTTACGAGACATTAATTTAAAAAGGAAGAACATAACTTACAATGATTATTTATAGCGTAGCGTTACACGGACAGAGTTCCGACTTAAAACCCGTTAAACATTTGTTACACTACCCCAAAATTATTATTAAACTTAAAATTAAAATTAATATTATAAATATAAATATATATGTTACAAAGAAAGAGAATTGAAAAGGTGTATCTAAATCATCGATTTAGATGGCCTTTTATAGGCAAATGATAAATTGAAAGTTTCACTTATGACCCCTGAACTATGCTCAATTAATAACTTTTTAATATTTAATATTATTCTTATTATGAATTATTTAAATATTATATTATATTCTTGTGCATAGTTGACTTGTACTTTCAGATCCGTTGCGTTGAGCGTTGAAAGTTGGTTCATGTGTCGGTTCCGAATTTTCGAACGTCCTTTCGCACAATTTTATATCGTGTACTTTGCGTTTTGTAACTTGTACTCTTGTCGTTTTTAGACGTTCCTCATCAATAATTTGAACCTTTTTTATTGTATCTTGTACTTTTTAGCTTTTTGGACCTTTGCGTCTTCAATTCATCGTTTTCGCCTTTTGTCTTCGCACTTATTTAATATAAACGGATATCACTTGAAAATGGAACAATTGCAACTAAAATCTTGTCTTTCTTGGGGAATAATGCTATGAAATATATGTTCCTTTTTAGCCTTATCAATATCCCCACACTTGAGCGTTGCTTGTCCTCAAGCAATACAGTCTTGAAATAAAAACATACTAGAATCACTTCTTTATTCTTCACAATTTATACATCAGTGATTTTGATACGGTGTTATAAACAATGATAGTAACGATAGAACCATGGTTAAAGGTGGTTGTGCCATCCACAGTTGCCTCGGGTTTAGGTCAACGACACTTGCAATCAAATAGCCGATTTACTTTCGGTTTCCAAAGCAAAGTGCACATTTGAAAGGCGGTTTACAGTCCCACATGACTATAAAAATTTAGATCCTTTAAGGAAATTGGATCTTTATGAAAACATTTGATCTTTTGAAAATTCAAGCTAGATTTTACCCTAGACAAGTTTTCTGATTTGATCCATCATCGGTGTTGCAAAATATATTTCTGGATCAATATTTTGGCTAAAACTTTTAGGTTCGTGTAATCCACTGCTATCCCGGTATCGGAAAGTACACATCCAGTTTACTTGTCCCGTATATTACCTTTCGGTGAACTACCGTCCGGTTGTAAAGGAAAGCGATGAACAAGAAACTGTTAAGGCAATGTCTAATGACATGCATTTGATTATGGTCTTTTTAACGTGTCGGATGCTAGAACTATCCTTGGTAGGAGCGATAGTAAAGATCATCCTATGATTTTTCGGTCTGGCACAAGGTCCTGTCTCCGACCATGCTATGCAACCACCGTTCTTACGGTTGACACCCGATTTGGTTCAGGTGACCTAATGAATTCCAGGTGAATTCCTAGGATTTTACGTTCAATGGTAATGAACGCATTGAAAATGGGTTTTCAGAAAACAAATCGGTTTGTATTTTTGATCAAAATATTTTCTCGTTCAAGCTCGAGTTTAGATATCATTGAATTCCATGAGTTTGAATTCTCAATCTTTAAGGTCAATCTCAAGGATTGAGTAATATCAGTCTTAAAAGCTGATTTTTAATCTTTAAGGAGATTATCCTTTCTGGGGATCTGATTCATTAGTCTTATCAAGCTAATTTGCACGGTGCCTCCCCATTGTACGAGATAAATCCTTCTCATGGTTAGGATAAATCTGACCACTTGGCGACCCTGTTTGATGCTGAGGTCCGTGGATTTCCTGCTGATTTTAGAGATGACTTTTCTAGATTTTTCGTCAACCTACAGCTGGTCTGGACGACAACTTCTTGACCTAAATCAAGAAGCGCGTGTCTTTTTCGGAAGACTTTACTTCCTTTTAATGATGGAATTGATTCATCGTGTAGATCCATCTTTCTTTCAAATATATTACAGTAAACCGGGTAAAACTGATTAGTATCATCCAAAACAAAAGTACCTGCAATAATCTTGTACAAAGATATGTGATAGATAATTTTTAATTGAATAACTTGGTACATTCTCCCCACACTTAGTTTCTTTCTTTGCCTTTTTATTCTCCTTTATTCCATTTTAAATGAATTCAAGCATTTTAGGTTGTTTCTCAATTTATGTCCTTTCCGAGGTAACGATAATTTCGGCATTAACACCTAGTTTTATCGTTCATAAATATGTATAAACATGATTTTGAATTCATTTAGTTAAAAAATTTTAAAATTTTCATAATATTTAGAAAATAAGCCAAGTATAAACCCGAGAGAATTTATAACCCTTCCCCACACTTGAGATCATGCAATGCCCTCATTTGCATGAAATCAGACTATAATTATTAATTCATGAGGGTGATTAGTGTAGAAAAGTGATTAAAAATACCCAGTTTGTAATTACAAAGCTCTTCGAATGATAGATGGCGCGCCTCATCGTTCATTCCTTCATTTATTATATCACATTTGTTGTTTTGCATCTTGTCGTCAAAATCAGTACCTTTTGCTGAACTTAATGTTAGTCTTTGAAAGTGCGTTGTTTTACCCTGTTGTTTACATGATAAAATACGAACATATATACATATTTTTAAAGTTGGGTATATTACCCCACGTTCAAAAATTTATAAAATCAAATATATTTTTTTTGGCATACTTTAAATCAATAAAATTAAAAATAATGATGAAAAAAATTTTCGCCCCGCCCTCGGGTAAAGTAACTTCGGCTTAATGACCTAGTCTTCAACTCACGACGAATTTTAGAAATCATTTTTTCAACTTAATGAATTAAAGTAAATTTTGTTTTTAAAAACTTAAATTAAAATGCATATTAATTTCATAAAAAACCTACAAAACAAAAATTCAGAATGGAGGGAGAAAACTAGTTCTTTAGTGTCTGCTAGCGGAAAAGACCAATCGAATTCCATTCTCGGAACTACACGAGAACAGAACAACTAACTCCAAATAGCATTTTCTTTTTAGAATATTTGAATCTCCTCACACTTAGGTAGATGTGGTGTCGAAATTGTGATTAACTTCATCGTCAATTTCTCTTGGACCATAATCAACTTGCATATCTGTGACTTTTGCTTTAAGCCAGTGACCAGCTTTTTCCGTAATATCCACAAATTCAACTAGCTTCGCCTTTTCTTTAGGTGACAGATTGGATACTAACCGGTTATATAACCTAAAGTTTCCCTTACTTTTAGCATCAATAACCCGTTTAAAAAGTTTCTTCATTGAACTGTTAATAACGGGGTTATTTAATTTCGTATCAACTATGGGGTTCTTTATTATCAAGTCATCATTAGGTGTTACTTCAGTTTCCCCACACTTAGGCGTTCTATTATTGCTAAGTATTACCGTTGGAGTTGGTAAAACAACATGGTTCTTACCAATCGTTTTTGCTGGTTCAACGGTTTTGGTTGGTGGAGATTTAGTCTTTCGAATCATAAAGGTGATCGATTTGTCACCACTACTAAGTGTCATTCTACCCTTTCTTACATCAAATAACGCCCCGGTGGACGCTAAGAATGGTCGACCTAAAATTAGAGGAACGTTTGGGTCCTCTTCTATGTCAATGACAATGAATTCGACTAGAAAGGTTAAATTGCCTACTTGAATGGGTAGGTTGTCAGCAATTCCAACTGGGTGCTTAATGGTTTGATCAAAGAGTCGAACACTCATATCCGTTGGACTTAACTTACCTACACCTAATCTTTTATATAATGAAAGAGGCATAACACTTACACTTGCACCTAAATCTGCTATTGCATCATACATGACACAATCACTAAGTAGACAAGGAACAATAAATTCACCCGGATCACCTATCCTAGGAGGAGGTTTTGGTGGAACTGTCTTCACCGGGTTTACTTCTACGGCTTTTGTTTCTTGTACTTTCTTATTCTTTTTCTTCTTCTTTCCAGAGGTATCACAAACTTTATTACCTATTACTTGCTCATACTCAACTCCTTTTCTTGGAAACGGGATGGATGGTCTGTATGGTGCCACCACTGGCTTTACATACTCGGGTGGTGGTGGTGTAACTTCTTCATTGTTACTCTCATCTAAAACCTTCCCATCTTCTGGTGCTGGTTTTTCAGAATTCGTTGAAACCATATTAACATTCTCATTCCGAGGATTTACTTCAGTATTACTCGGTAGCTTTCCTTGTTCCCTTTCACTCATCAATCTAACAAGAGTACCTACTTGTTTTTCTAGATTCAAAATGGAAGCTTGTTGAGTTCTAAATGACTGATCAAACCTCTCATTCGTTTGGGTTTGAGTTTCAATAAATTGTGTTTGAGATTCAACTAGCTTAAATACCACTTCTTCCAGATTTGACTTCTTCTCGTCGGTTTGTTGTGGTGGTTTATACAAGCCAGGTCTTTGTTGATTGAAAGTGTTGTTTTGAGTTGGTTGGTTATTCGGACCTTGTTGGTTATACGAGTTATTGTCGGGTCCTTTTGGATTGTAAAGAATGTTTTGATTTCGATTGAAGTTTGGCCTTGGCGGTTGATAATTATTCTGATAACTATTTTCCAGCCTTTGGTTCATGTAGACAACATTCTCACGTTGTTCCATCGTTTGTTCAATGTGACAGTCTTTCATTAAGTGTGGTCCACCGCATTGCTCACAACTAATTCGTATTGCGTGAATATCTTTATTCATCTTTTCCATTCGTCTCTCGAAAGCATCTATTTTTGCGGAAACGGAATCAAAGTTATGGCTAGAATCGGCTCTAGCCGCTTTAGATGAACGATATATATCTTTCTCTTGGTGCCACTCATGAGAGTGGGAGGCTGTGTTATCAATAATTTTGTAAGCTTCAGTTGCGGTTTTCTTCATAATGGAACCACCAGCTGTTATGTCGATGTCTTTTCGTGTAGCAACGTTGACACCTTGGTAGAATATTTGTACTATTTGATAAGTGTCTAAACCGTGTTGAGGACATCCTCTCAACAACTTTCCAAATTTTGTCCACGCCTCATATAGAGTTTCATTTGGCTTTTGCGCGAACGTAACAATTTCTCCTTGAAGTCTCACGGCTTTGGATGCCGGAAAGAATTGTTTAAGAAATTTTTCAACTAAAACATCCCATGTGTCAATCGCCCCTTCAGGTAACGATTCTAACCAATCTTTGGCTTCTCCCTTTAAAGTCCAGGGAAACAACATGAGATAGATCTGCTCATCTTCCACTTCTCGGATTTTGAATAGTGTACAAATTCTTTTAAACGTACGAAGGTGTTCGTTAGGATCTTCATTCGGTGCACCACTGAATTGGCATTGATTAGTTACCATGTGTAGAATTTGTCCTTTGATTTCATAATCTGGCGCATTAACTTCTGGCTTAATAATGGCGTGACCTTGGCCCGTGCGTGTGGCTCTCATTCGATCTTCCATACTTAGAGGTTCCGTTACTTCCATAATTGAATTTGTTGAATACGAATCACTAGAGGATTCTGATTTAATGGTTTGTGGCTCAGGAGGAATAATTAGTGGTTCAGGATCTTGGAATTGTCCTTGAATATGCTCCGGGTTCTTAATTGTGAAGTCGGGTTCAAAAGATGGATTATCGGAAATTTGAGTTGGAGTTCTTGTTCGACTAGATGACGATTCTAAAGAAAAATCAACGGCGACAATATTTGCTAGATGTCTTGATCGAGTTACAGGTGGTGAACGTATGAAAGGTGGTGAACGTTTTGCTCGGTGCATTCACAGAATATCCTATTAGTTATAAAAATAAGAAAAACTTATATAAGTTGTCCAATCAATAGACTTTTCTGATTTTGCCCACGTTTCGAATAGCCAAAAGATGCAGCAGAGGGGCAGGATTCGTTTGGTCTCAATATAATTGAGTACTGTTTGGCTCCAATAACCCGGTCCACGTACAAATCCAACTATTACTACGAACCAGAAAATTTTGATGTCTATCAATTTAACCACTTAAAATAAATTTTCGTAATTTTAAGAAATTTAGAGAAGAAGTAGAAAAAAATCTAAGTCCTAAAAACTAGAATGGCGAGAAATAAGAAAGAAAAAGATTGCGCGTCGAAAAAGGTCGAAAAATAAAAAGGTCGAAAAATAGGCGTCGAAAAATAAAAATAAGAAAGTAGTGCGAAATACGGCGTCGCAAAATTCTAAAGCACATAAATCTTAGTCTAAGGAATAAGCACTTAAGGGATTTTACGGCAAACCTAAAAATTCTAGAAGTAAAAATAACTATGGCAAAACTAAACTTAATACTAAAAGTTGCGACTATAGTCTAAAAATCTAAAGGTAATAAAACTAAAAAAAAAAACTTTTTTTTTATAGACAAAATCTTAAAAAAATATATTTTTTTTAATAATTTTTTTTTTTTTTTACGTTTTTTTTTTTTTTTTTTACGTTTTTGTTTTTTTTTTTACGTTTTTTTTTTTTTGGTTTTTTTTTTTTTTTTTACGTTTTTTTTTTTAAAACGAATTTTTTTTCTAAAAAAAAAAGTTTTTTTTTTTTACAATTTTTTTTTTTTTTTTTTTAAAAAAAATGATTTTTTTTTACAAATTAATACTTTTTTTTATAATTATTATTTTTTTTTCAAAACTTTTTTTTTTAATTCATTTACTATTCATGAATAGTAAATGAAAAGAAATTAATTAATTTACTATTCACATGAAAGCGATATGATAGAAATTATTAATTACAAGTTACATAATATACCCCTGAAGTATTTAATAAATACGACTTTTTAAAACTTTTACGATTCAAAATATATTCTAAAATATTATTATATTATTATATTCTATTTCAATATTATTATATTATTATATTCTATTTCAATATTATTATATTATTATATTTTATTTCAATATTATTATAATTAAAAATATAGCGTTTTAGCGCTCCCCGGCAGCGGCGCCAAAAACTTGATGTTGTAGCGTGAGGGTACGAAATAGTATTATTTTTAATACAAAATACTACAAAATATGACACAAGTTTTATTAATTTACGGATGGGATATACCTAAACCTTGCTACAACACTATAGGCAGTGTACCTAATCGTAGAGTAGTGTAGTTTTTAGTAAGTCCGGTTCGTTCCACAGGGAGCTGGTGATACTTACTATATTTTTAACTATATTTATACAAAATATATATAATTATATAAGTAGTAATATTATTATAAAAGGGGGGTTTTACCGTTTAATGACCGGTTTATCGATTCTATATTTTAAGCGTAAAGATAAATGACGATAATTAAAGTGCGTAAAATAATGACAATAAATAAAATGACAGTAAATAAAATTGCGAGTAATAAAATGACAGTAAATAAAGATACGATGAGAAATATAATAAAAGAATTATGCTTATTTAAACTTCCGTAATCATGATGTTTGACGTGTTGATTTTAATTTATTACCATGGGTTAATTGTCCTTTGTCCTGGTTTATTTGATACGTCTATCTGGTTTTTGTCCATAATAGTCCATCGGTCATAAATATAAAGTGCGAGTATCCTCGTCAAATTACCCTTATACCCGAAGTCAAATATTCCAACTGATTAAGGATTTAAACTGTGACGCAGTTATCACTTCTGTCAACAATTACACCAGTTATCACTGTATGTAATCCACCCCTGTTTTAATTAGTTTATGAATATTAATTCATCCACTTGATCAGAATGAATAATCAATTACCCAACCCAATTGATTAATTAAATGATTATAACAGATTCCATATGAACGTCACTAAATAGGACAACCATAATCATTATTAATTATTAGGTTAATTAATTTGAAGATAGGTTCGACAGACTCCAATGAGTTGTCACTCAATTAGACAATACCCCCCATCTATTAATAGTCAATAGTCCAATTTCCACAAGTGTCGGTCTTTTGCCCAAACCTTAATTATGGTCCAAAGTTCAATAACCCCATCTTAATATTTTAGCCTAACATCACGATTACTTCGGCTCAAATAAGCATAATAATAACTTAGTTACGAGACATTAATTTAAAAAGGAAGAACATAACTTACAATGATTATTTATAGCGTAGCGTTACACGGACAGAGTTCCGACTTAAAACCCGTTAAACATTTGTTACACTACCCCAAAATTATTATTAAACTTAAAATTAAAATTAATATTATAAATATAAATATATATGTTACAAAGAAAGAGAATTGAAAAGGTGTATCTAAATCATCGATTTAGATGGCCTTTTATAGGCAAATGATAAATTGAAAGTTTCACTTATGACCCCTGAACTATGCTCAATTAATAACTTTTTAATATTTAATATTATTCTTATTATGAATTATTTAAATATTATATTATATTCTTGTGCATAGTTGACTTGTACTTTCAGATCCGTTGCGTTGAGCGTTGAAAGTTGGTTCATGTGTCGGTTCCGAATTTTCGAACGTCCTTTCGCACAATTTTATATCGTGTACTTTGCGTTTTGTAACTTGTACTCTTGTCGTTTTTAGACGTTCCTCATCAATAATTTGAACCTTTTTTATTGTATCTTGTACTTTTTAGCTTTTTGGACCTTTGCGTCTTCAATTCGTCGTTTTCGCCTTTTGTCTTCGCACTTATTTAATATAAACGGATATCACTTGAAAATGGAACAATTGCAACTAAAATCTTGTCTTTCTTGGGGAATAATGCTATGAAATATATGTTCCTTTTTAGCCTTATCAACTGCATAGAGATAAAAATCATTCATATGGTGAACACCTGGTAACCGACATTAACAGAACGCATCTAGAATATCCCCATCATTCCGGGACTCTCATCGGACATGATAAAATCGAAGTACTAAAGCATCCGTAACCCGGATGGGGTTTGTTAGGCCCAATAGATCTATCTTTAGGATTCGCGTTAATTAGGGTTTCTGTTCCCTAATTCTTAGATTACCGGACTAAAAAGGGTGATATTCGGTAATAATAATTGAACCATAGAATGTAGTTTCGCATACTTGTGTCTATTTTGTAAAACATTTATAAAACTGCATGTATTCTCATCCCAAAATATTAGATTTTAAAAGTGGGACTATAACTCACTTTCACAGATTCTTAATTCGTTGAGAATTAGACTTGGCCACTGATCGATTCACGAACCTATAACAAATATATACATATATATCAAAGTATGATCGAAATATATTCACAATATGTTTTATTAGGTTTTAACGATTTAAGTTTGTTAAGTTAGCAATCCAACGTTAGTAATCTACAACTAGTTGTCCACAGTTAGATGTACAGAATTAAATCAATATATATTATCTCAAATCAATCCACAACCCAGTGTATACAAGTCTCAGGCTAGATCACAACTCAAAGTATATATATTATTTTGGAATCAACCTCAACCCTGTATAGCTAACTCGAACATTACTGCATATAGAGTGTGTATGGTTGTTCCCAAATAATATAGATAGATGGGCCGATATGATATGTCAAAACATTGTATACGTGTCTATGGTATCCCAAGATTACATAATATATGTTAGAATACATGTATAATACAATATAAGTTAGTTAACTAATGATTTGTATAGATTTGTTACAAATTTCACGTAGCTACAACAAGTAAAAATATCCAATTTTATTTTACCTATAACTTCTTCCTTTTAAATCCGTTTTGAGTGATTCAAGTTTCTATGGTTTCATATTGAACTGAAATTTATGAATCTAAATAGAAAAAGTATAAGTTTATAGTCGAAAATATAAGTTACAAGTCATTTTTGTAAGAGGTAGTCATTTCAGTCAAAAGAACGACGTCTTGATGACCATTTTGAAAAACATACTTCCACTTTGAGTTTAACCATGATTTTTGGATATAGTTTCATGTTCATAAGAAAAATAATTTTCCCAGAAGAACAACTTTTAAATCAAAGTTTATCATAGTTTTTAATTATCTAACCCAAAACAGCCCCCGGTTTCACTACGACGGCGTATGTCCGGTTTTACGGTGTTATTCGTGTTTCCAGGTTTTAAATCATTAAGTTAGCATATCATATAGATATAGAACATGTGTTTAGTTGATTTTAAAAGTTAAGTTAGAAGGATTAACTTTGTTTGCGAACAAGTTTAGAATTAACTAAACTATGTTCTAGTGATTAAAAGTTATAATCTTCGAATAAGATAGTTTTATATATATGAATCGAATGATGTTATGAACATCATTACTACCTCAAGTTTAGTAGGTAAACCTATTAGAAGTTACAAGAAATGATCTAGCTTCAAAGGATCTTGGATGGCTTGAAAGTTCTTGAAGTAGAATCATGACACGAAAACAAGTTCAAGTAAGATTTCTACTCGAATTAAGATTGTTATAGTTATAGAAATTGAATCAAAGTTTGAATATGAATTATACCTTGAATTAGAATGATAACCTACTGTAAATAACAGAGGTTTCTTGATCTTAGATGATTACTTGGAATGGATTAGAAAGCTTGGAAGTAAACTTGTAAACTTTAAAGTGTTTATGAAGTGTTCTTGAGTAGTTGTTTTATATGTTGATCTAGGTTAACTAGATTGAGCTAGATTATGAAGAAAATGATGAAGAACACTTAGAACAATAAGAGAGGAATTGAGAGAGAGTAATTTGATGCATAAAAGTTAGAACGAAAATGTGTTTATGGTTGGTGAAGAAAAACGTGATCCTACCCTTGAATATAAGGTTCCATTAGTTTGTATTTTTGTTAGATATTTCATGCTAGTTGCCAAATGATGGTTTCCACATGTTTAGGTGACTCATTAAGGCTGCTAAGAGCTGATCATTGAAGTGTATATACCAATAGTATATACATTTAGAAGTTGTGTATTGTACGAGTACGAATACGGATTGAATACGAGTAAATAGTGTTACTGTAGCAAATAGTGTTTACTGTAGCAAATAGTATTTTATTGTAGCGAAGCGAAAATTTACTGTAGCAAATAGTGTTTTACTGTAGCAAATAGTGTTTTAGTAGTACATCTTTGATTTAATTGTATTTCTTCTTATATATATATATATATATATATATATATATATATATATATATAAAATAAAAACTTACATCATAAAAAAATAAAACGATTATATAATTATCACAAGTTATGACGTTCTTGAATCATCAGGCAAACGGGGTGGTCAATTGTCTACATAAACTCATTTCAATTAATCAAGTTTTAACAAGTTTGATTCCTTAACATGTTAGAAACATTTATTCATGTAAATATTAATCTCATATAATATATAATCATCGAAAAGTTCAGGTCACTACATTACCTACCCGTTAAATAAATTTCGTACCGAAATTTTAAGCAGTTGGAGGTGTTGACACATCTTCTGGAAATAAGTGCGGGTATTTCTTCTTCATCTGATCTTCACGCTCCCAGGTGAACTCGGGTCCTCTATGAGCATTCCATCGAACCTTAACGATTGGTATTTTGTTTTACTTAAGTCCTTTAACCTCACGATCCATTATTTCGACTGGTTCTTCAATGAATTGAAGTTTTTCATTGATTTGAATTTCGTCTAAAGGAATAGTGAGATCTTCTTTGGCTAAGCATTTCTTCAGATTCAATACGTGAAAAGTATCATGTATGCCGGCGAGTTGTTGAGGTAATTCAATTCGGTAAGCTACTGGTCCGACACGATCTATAATTTTGAATGGTCCAATGTACCTTGGATTCAGTTTCCCCCGTTTACCAAATCGAACAACACCTTTCTAAGGTGATACCTTAAGCATGACCATATCACCAATTTCAAATTCTATATCTTTTCTTTTACTGTCCGCGTAGCTCTTTTGTCGACTTTAGGCGGTTTTCAACCGTTGTTGAATTTGAATGATTTTCTCGGTAGTTTCTTGGATAATTTCTGGACCCGTAATTTGTCTATCTCCCACTTCACTCCAACAAATCGGAGACCTGTAGTTTCTGCCATAAAGTGCCTCAAACGGTGCCATCTCAATACTCGAGTGGTAATTGTTGTTGTAGGAAAATTCTGCTAATGGTAGATGTCGATCCCAACTGTTTCCAAAATCAATAAGACATGCTCGTAGCATGTATTCAACGGTCTGTATCGTCCTTTCACTTTGCCCATCAGTTTGTGGATGATAGGCAGTACTCATGTCTAGATGAGTCCCCAATGCTTGTTGTAACGTTTGCCAAAACCTTGAGACAAATCTGCCATCCCTATCAAAGATAATAGAGATTGGTATTCCATGTCTGGAGACAACTTCCTTCAAGTATAGTCATGCTAACTTCTCCATTTTATCATCTTCTCTCATTGGCAGAAAGTGTGCTGACTTGGTGAGACGATCGACTATTACCCAAATAGTATCATAACCACTTGCAGTCCTTGGCAATTTAGTAATGAAATCCATGGTAATGTTTTCCCATTTCCATTCCGGGATTTCAGGTTGTTGAAGTAGACCTGATAGTTTCTGATGTTCATCTTTGACCTTAGAACACGTCAAACATTCTCCTACGTATTTAGTAATATCGGCTTTCATACCCCGCCACGAAAAGTGTTTCTTGAGATCTTTGTACATCTTCCCCGCTCCGGGATGTATTGAATATCTGGTCTTATGTGCTTCCTTAAGTACCATTTCTCTCACATCTCCAAACTTTGGTACCCAAATTCTTTCAGCCCTATATCGGGTTCCGTCTTCCCGAATATTAAGATGTTTCTCCGATCCTTTGGGTATTTCATTCTTCAAATTTCCTTCTTTTAAAACTCTCTGCTGCACCTCTTTTATTTGAGTAGTAAGGTTAGTACGAATAATTATATTCATAGCTTTTACCCGCATAGGTTCTCTATCCTTCCTACTCAAACGTCGGCTACCACATTCGCCTTCCCCAGGTGGTATCGAATCTCAAATTCATAATCGTTCAATAGTTCAATCCACCTACGTTGCCTCATGTTCAGCTGTTTCTGATCAAATATATGTTGGAGACTTTTGTGGTCGGTATATATGATACTTTTGACCCCATATAAGTAATGTCTCCAAGTCTTTAATGCAAAAACAATCGCGCCTAATTCCAAATCATGTGTCGTATAATTCTGCTCGTGAATCTTCAATTGTCTGGACGCATAAGCAATTACTTTCGTTCGTGGCATTAATACACAACCAAGGCCTTGTTTTGAGGCATCACAATATATCACAAAATCATCATTCCCTTCAGGCAATGACAATATAGGTGCCGTAGTTAACTTTTTCTTCAACAATTGAAACGCTTTCTCCTGCTCATCCTTCCATTCAAATTTCTCCCCTTTATGCGTTAATGCAGTCAAGGGTTTTGCTATTTTAGAAAAATCTTGGATGAACCTTCTGTAGTAACCAATCAATCCTAAAAATTGGCGTATCTGCGTCAGAGTTTTCGGGGTTTCCCATTTCTCAACGGTTTCAATCTTTGCCGGATCAACTTGATTACCTTCTTTGCTCACTATGTGACCGAGGAATTGAATTTCTTTCAACCAAAATGCACACTTTGAAAATTTAGTATACAGTTTCTCATTCCTCAACAATTCTAGCACTTTTCTTAAATGTTCTTCGTGCTCTTGCTCATTCTTTGAGTAGATAAGGATGTCATCGATGAAAACAATAACAAACTTGTCAAGATATGGCCCACACACTAGGTTCATGAGATCCATGAACACAGCTGGTGCATTAGTCAATCCAAATGGCATAACCATAAACTCATAATGACCGTAACGCGTCTTAAAAGCAGTCTTTGGAATATCATCTTCCTTCACCCGCATTTGATGATACCCGGAACGTAAATCGATCTTCGAATAAACCGACGAGCCTTGTAGTTGATCAAATAAGTCGTCGATTCTCGGTAGTGGATAACGGTTTTTGATGGTAAGTTTGTTCAACTCTCTGTAGTTGATACACAACCTGAATGTACCATCCTTCTTTTTGACAAACAAAACAGGAGCTCCCCACGGTGGCGTACTTGGTCGAATGAAACCACGCTCTAAAAGTTCTTGTAATTGGCTCTGGAGTTCCTTCATTTCGCTGGGTGCGAGTCTGTATGGCGCACGAGCTATTGGTGCAGCCCCGGGTACAAGATCTATTTGGAATTCAACGGATCGATGTGGAGGTAGTCCCGGTAATTCTTTCGATAATACATCTGGAAATTCTTTTGCAATGGGAACATCACTGATGTTCTTTTCTTCGGGTTTGACTTCCTCGATGTGTGCTAGAATGATATAGCAACCTTTTCTTATTAGTTTTTGCACCTTCAAACTACTAATAAGATTTAACTTCGCGTTGCTCTTTTCTCCGTACACCATTAAAGGTTTTCCTTTTTCGCGTACAATGCGAATCGCATTTTTGTAACATGCAACCTCTGCTCTCTCCTTTTTCAACCAGTCCATGCCAATTATCACATCAAAACTTCCTAACTCTACTGGTATCAAATTAATCTTAAATGTTTCGCCAACCAGTTTAATTTCTCGGTTTTGACATATTTTATCCGCCGTAATAAACTTACCGTTTGCTAATTCGAGTAAAAACTTATTATCCAAAGGCGTTTATGGGCAACTTAATTTGGCACAAAAATCTCTACTCATATAGCTTCTATCCGCACCCGAATCAAATAAAACACAAGCAGGTTTATCATCAATAAGAAACGTACCCGTAACAAGCTCCGGGTCTTCTTGCGCTTCTATCGAATTAATGTTGAAGACTCTTCCTCGTCCTTGACCATTTTTATTTTCCTGATTTAGGCACCTAGTTTTGTAGTGGCCCTTCTTTTCGCATCCGAAACAAATAATGTTGGCATTTTCTGTTCCTTTATTCCCTGGTCCGTAAACTTCACACTTTGCCGCACTATGCCCCATTCTATTACACTTGGTACATGTTACCGAACAATAAATATCCGGATGGTACCCTTCACACCTTTTGCACGGAATTTTCTGGTTTTTGTTGCCATTGTTGTTATTGAGATGGTTGTTGTTGCGATTGTTATTATTGTTGGGACAGTGGTTGTAGTGGTTGTTGTTGTTGGGATTAAGGTTGTTGCGTTTGTTGTTGCAAAAATTAGTGCGATTGTAGTTGTGATTGTTGTGTTGATTGTTGAAGCGATAGTTACTTTTGTTGTGTTGGTGACTTTTATCACTGTTTTCTTCCCACTTCCTCTTGACTTATTTCATGTTGGCTTCTTCGGCCGCCTGCTCTTTAATTCTTCCCTCAATTTGATTTATGAGTTTATGAGCCATTCGACTTGCCTTTTGTATGGAGGCGGGCTCGTGTGAACTCACATCTTCTTGAATTCTTTCTGGTAACCCTTTTACAAATGCGTCGATCTTCTCTTCTTCATCTTCGAACGCTCCCGGACACAATAGGCACAATCTGTGAATCGTCGTTCGTACGTGGTAATATCAAACCCTTGTGTTCGTAACCCTCTAAGCTCTACCTTGAGCTTATTGACCTCTTTTCTGGGACGGTACTGCTCGTTCATTAAGTGTTTGAATGTTTACCACTGTAGTGCGTAAGCAGCATCTTGTCCCACCTGCTCTAGATAGGTGTTCCACCATGTTAACGCAGTACCTGTGAAGGTATGCATAGCGTACTTTACTTTTTCTTCTTTAGTGCACTTACTTATGGTAAACACCGATTCGGCCTTCTCGGTCCACCGTTTCAATCCGATTGGTCCTTCGGTTCCATCGAATTCTAGAGGTTTACAGGCAGTGAATTCTTTGTAGGAGCATCCTACGCGATTTCTTATGGAATTAGTTCCACTGCTAGAACCAGAGTTAGAGTTGTTATTTTGCTTTACGGCCTGCACTGCGGCTATGTTTGCAGTAAGAAAAGTACGGAATTCTTCTTCACTCATATTCATGGTGTGTCGAGTAGTCGGTGCCATTTCCTTCAAAAATAGCCAAAAGAAATGAGTTAATCATATAGGATATTAAGAGTAGTCAATAGTATTTCGTAGCATAATATGAACTTATTTATAAAAGCTTTTTCTTCATATTAGCGTTTTATAAGTTTTAATTCGGGTAGTACCTACCCGTTAAGTTCATACTTAATAGCTAAAATACAATTCAACTACTACAATTCTATGAGAAACAGATTACAATAATATTTCACGTTCAAACTTTTATACAATATTTTACAAGCTTACAATACCGCTATTTTACATATAGCATGAAATATAGCACACAATAACATTGATACAAGGCAATTGCGAAGACAATTCTAGTTTAACGCAAGTCGTTCCGCTAAAGCAATAAAGATACGTAATTTATAGGTCCAGAAACAAGTCATGCATTCTGGTTGTACTAATATTATTTCCCATCCTTGGTTATGTGGAAGATAACCATTGTGACCGTTGGCTAGGCAGCATGTTGTAACGTCGTCAAAAGGACGAGGGTTTTGTAATGCCCAACAGCCCCATAACAATCTAAAAACCTTGTTTCTCACCCCAACTGTAACGACCCGGATTTTTCCGACTACTTGATTATACTATTTACATGATTTAATTATTCCGACTTGATAAGCAATGAATTTTAATAAGTCTTAAACCTTCGGAAAGAGTTTTACACAAGCTTTTGGTCACCCTTTTATTCCGACGATTTACGAACCTCATAACTTGATTTAATTGTTTAATTGTTTAATTATTGTGTATATATATATATATGGATTTATATATATTTAACTTGAAAATATGATAATTAAATATCTCATTATGTATATTAACAAAGTATTATATATATTTTCATACTACTAATTTAAAGAGTTTTTGAACAATATATATGTTACTATTTAAACGACGTAATTAACTTATGTTAAAATGTATTTACATATAATGTATTACGAGTATAAATACATCCGTACAAGTATTAAATACACTTTATAATATACCAATACATATAAAGGATAGCTATACTCGTATTTTCGTTCAATTTCCTCAAGAATTCTACTCGCATTCATACGGTATTTTTACCTGTATTATACACAGCTTCTAGAAGTATTTACTATTGGTATATACCAATAGAAATCTGCAATTATTTGTGTAATATTTTATCCATGACCTAATCAATTTAATATTTCATCCATGACTTAATACATTTTAACTTATCTTAGACATTTTCACTAAAAACCAAATTTTCAAGCCTATAAATAAGCACCATTTCTAACTCATTTTTACACATTCATTTTCCAAATTTTACTTCCAATTTTCACACACACTTGTAAGAACTCTCTCAAGTTTTGTTCTACTACTTCTTTCCATCAACTTTACATTCTAAACTTGAGGTAAAAACTCTACTTCAACTCTTGTTCAATTCATATGTCTATAGCTATCTATATAAGAGTTTATAAACTAGAACATAGTTTAGTTAATTCTAAACTTGTTCGCAAACAAAGTTAATCCTTCTAACTTGACTTTTAAAAACAACTTAACACATGTTTTATATCTATATGATATACTAACTTAATGAGTTAAAACTTGGAAACACGAAGAACACCGTAAAAACCAGACATACGCCGTCGTAGTAAAATCGGGGGCTGTTTTGGGTTGGATAATTAAAAACTATCATAATATTTGATTTAAAATTTGTTCTTCTGGAAAAATGATATTTCATATAAACATGATACTATATCCAAAAATCATGGTTAAACTCAAAATTGAAGTATGTTTTTCAAAATGGTCATCAAGATATCGTTCTTTCGACGAAAATGACTACCTCTTTCAAATATGGATTATAACTTGTAACTCCGACTATAAACCACCACATTGTCAGTTTAGTTTCATAAATTACAGTTCGTTATGAAACCATAGCAATTGGATTCACTCAAAACTGATTTATAACGAAGAAATTATGGGCAAAACAATATTGGTTAGAAATGAATAATTTAATTACGGGATTAATTCATTAGAATCTATACTAACCATATCCTAGCTAAATTTTCTTGTATTATACATGTATTCTAACATGTCATGGTTACACAATACGTCGGATAAATCAAAAGGCACCACATACACAATACGTGTAACTACAATAGCGGTAATGTGGGTCATGATTGAGTCTTATACAACACGTGTATACTATGTACTACTAACTGTGGACTACTAACTGTGGACTACTAATTGTGAACAACTAACTTTGGACTGCTAACTTGACAACTTAAACAATCACACGTGATTGAAAATATAAACTTAAACAATCACACGTGATTGAAAATATGAACTTAAACAATCACATGTGATTGAAGATATGATATGAATAATAGTTGTATTACATTTTGATATACATATATATTTGTTACAGGTTCATGAATCCAAGGACGACGGCCATATTTTTAATAAGTTGAAAACTTATTATTAATATACTTTTTCTACCGTGAGTATATAGTCCCATTTTTAAACTCTAAAATATTTTGGGATGAGAATACATGCATTTTATGTTTTACGCTATGGACACAAGTACTTAAAATATATTCTACATTGAGTTGTACCACCTTGCATATCTTCCCTAATAGCTTGGTAACTAATATTTACATGTTGTAAGAACATGTAAGCGCGAATCCTATTGATAGATCTATCGGGTTTAAGAACCCCAACCGGGCTAGTCGCTCTAGTATCATAAACGGTTGCATAGTACTTCATTTTTACTACACTTGGTACAGTGTAGGGAGATTTTATAATAAAGGGAATATGCCACATTAATGGTTAAGTATGGTTACCGAAGCACTCAACAACTTATAGAATACTTTATTACACTTGCGAGTGTACATATATTTATAACTATGAAATCTTGTGGTCTATATTTATATCGATGATAGCTTTAAACCTATATATCTCACCAACCTTTGTGTTGACTGTTTAAGCATGTTTATTCTCAGGTCCTTAAGAAAGTCTTTCGCTGTTGCATTATCTGAGCAAGCTGTGCATGGAGTCTCAAGCTTTTAATTAAATAAAATGTTGCATTCAATAAAACCTTTGTCATGTATTATATTCGATTGCTATGTCACGTGTGTAGTATTTGAAAATCGATGTATTATGGGGATTATTCCTTAAATAATCGCCCAATTGTTTAAAACATGCATTATGTATAATAACGGTGTGCTTTTTATGAAACGAATGCAATATTTTCTAAATCGTATCATATAGAGGTCATCTACCTCGCTATGGGACCAATGAATAACGAACTGCATTTATAGTAATATGGATGGATCGTTTCAGTTGGCATCAGAGCAATGGTCTTAGCGAACCAGGTCTTGCATTAGTGTGTCTAACTGATAGTTGTTAGGATGCATTAGTGAGTCTGGACTTCGGCCATGTCTACATGTCAAAAGTTTTGCTTATCATTTCTTGTCGGAAATTACTTGCTTATCATTCTTAGTCTAGGCACATCTTACTGCATTGATTGCATGAATAGTGTATAGACAAAATTCATATCTTAGTATATCTGCTAAATCATATCTTAGCGTATCTGTTACTGTAAACTTTACCTGACATATTCCGTAAATTCCTCCGTAATCTACGAAATCTTTTGTTCTATATATATAGATATTCTATGTAATTAGAATACCATCCAATAGTCGGAAATCATTTCATATCAAAAAAATCCTTTATTCAATCATACGAAATAGAACTCGCCACTAATTCAAGTCCCTCGGATTCCGATATGGAGTTTCACTCGAGCTCCGAAACCAGTGTGACTGGAATGGATCAACCAATTAGCCATCATCTATTCTGGATGAATTGGGGATGGGTTCGCAGTCTACTTAATCATTGGAGACAAGAAGAAGGTGATCCCTTCCATTCACCACATTTCCCTCTTGGCGAAGAACCAGAAGCACTTACCGGCGAACCTGTCCGAAACACCATTTTCTCTCTCATTTCCAGAGTATCTCGTCACGATTACATACTATCTCAAATTCTAGATTTATTCATCCGCTCGTCCGAACCGACAATCATCCCGGTGTAATAGAAGAAGTCAACGAGCTTCGCACTCGGGTAGTGGCTTTGGAAAGTATGGTGCAAAGGTTACAAGCACCAGCAGCATCACCGGCATCAACAGTACCACCATCAGTAACATCAACAGTACCATTACCACCATCAACAACAACATCCACATCCCACACCTCAACGTCACAATCTATACCTCGAGCATCAACGTCATACACACCGTAGATACCAAGGAGTACCAACAACAATAATCGATGAAGTATTGATTCATAACTTCATTGGAGAAACATTCTGCGGCAATTATGTAATCTCTAAAGTCTTAGAGATTATCTATTCCAGCCTTAACCATAAATCAGATGAGTGGACCGAAATGATAGAAGGAAGAGTAGAAAACCTGACAAGAATGGTGCGTGGTTTACAAGCTAGACTTGTTATACAAGCACCACCGGTAATACCACCAGCATCACCATCAGTATCACCAACACTGGCAAAACCTGTAGCACTACAAGCTCCGCCAATTCCATAATCATCAACATCATCACAAATCAACAACGCGTATATTGTATCAACGAGTTATGAAGTATTAACTCATTCCCCCTGAAGAAATTATAAGTATATTTTATATATATATAAATTTTGAGATCAAAATAAATCTTTTCGTACTAAGCTATTGTCACGACCCGGAAAATTTCGACTAATTTTAAACCAAAATCTTGATACGATTTAATATCTTTAACATGATAAGCAAAGTCTGTTAGGTTGAGTCTCAAAAATTGTGAACTGTTTCATATATTCATTTGACCTTCGACTGTTTCTGACGATTCACGAACCTTTAATTGTGGATAGATATGTGTGTGTGTATATATATATATATATATATATATATATATATATATATATATATATATATAATTGAAATATTATATATTGTTCTTATTAAATGTAATTATGATACTATGATAATTATTATTTAAAACATATCTATATAATTAACTTAAGAATATTAATTATATATTTTGTGATTTCGGACCTAATTAGTAATCGTCAGTAACACTCGGTTGACGTTTTGTTAGTTTTAATATAGATGTAATACATGTTCATGAATGATTAAGATAAAAATTTGACTGTAAATTAATTACGAAAATTTTAGAATTGTTAAAAATATTTTTACATTTTTTAGTTTAAATAATAGTACTCCGTATAGATAAATTGAAACAGAAAATAAATAATTATTGAACCTTTTTGATCAGGTTTCAAGCAGTTAATGAGTGAAATAATTAAATATATTTAATCTAAAAGTTTGGAATTTTTAGGAACACTTTCATACGTCAACTGTTTAGCAATGAACACGATATAACACTCCACAAGTTAAAAATATATAAAGTGTCGGCATAATAGGAATTAGATTTTTTCCTTTTCTTTGCACGTTTGTTATTCTTGATAAATAAATATATAATAATGTATGGAAACTATTATTATTCTATTATTGATAGATAGTTGTTAAATGTTACTGTAAATGTTTTGGATTATAAATAATACATACAATCATTCATGCTTAAAGACCTAGATAACTCACCACCCTAACCCTCACCTTCCTTTGTACAAACCCACTTGACAACTACAAACACCTTCTTCGTTGTTTTGTTGCCATGAACATGTCAACCGATGCTACAACAATTTCACACAATCACCACTATTCTATAATGATTACTGCTGGCCGTAAATCATCAAACCAATACAACCAATTCTTGTTATTTGTTTTGATTACTTGAAAACTATCAAACTATCATCACCGTTGTTCCTGGTTTTCTATTTCTCGAATAAACCACCACTTTCATGCTTTCAAACACCACAAATCACATGTGCCTATCTCCTTTCTGTTTCTGTTCTGTCGGAAATCACCACAACATAACACCCCATCTGCTGCACAACCACATCAACGATTACCACAACATCTCTCTTCTCTCTCTCTCACTCTTATGAAAACCACCAAACCGCCACCCCCACATCTTCGACTCTTTCATAACCACCTCATATCAAACTCACTCCTCTCTACATAATTATAACTGCAACAGGTACCTTTCTCTTGTGATAGTTCGACCCAAAACACCACCCTTATCATATTCAAATATTAACTATCTAAATTCTTGCTGCTACTGCATCTGTTTTCTACCTTTTGTTTTACTGTTCCGATCATGATAATCAACACCTGCAAAACTACTATCTACTACTGCAAAACGTTCATGTATCAAACACCTTCACAAAACCATCGAACCCTATAAACTATTACTCGCTATCCTGGTTGTTTCTATTTTTTTTAACCAACCAAGAACCTCAATTTGCAAATAGATGCAACTCATGTCTTGTTCGATTTCCATATAAGCCTCAACAAACAGTCATTTATTTTTTTTCTTTTCCAAACCCAGCTAGTTGTAACACCAAAACGAATCACGTTACTGTTTGTTTATGTTTTCATTTATGAAACCGTAATATCAATAATACCACGATGATGATGGTTATACTTTACAGTGAATGATGATGATTATGAATGAGATAGGTCGATGACTTTATACTCTTGGTTAAAACCGACGGCCCCCACCCACTAATTTCCTGTCGCCATCTATAATTCACAAGGGTGTACACTATTTTATTTGGGCCAAGATTTAATTAAAGGGCTGTGTTTATTTGATGTTGGGACTATAACAAAATAATAAAACGAGCCATAAGCCTGCTAACACCCTCCTGTTGCTGCTCACTTCGGATAATGTTATGGAAACGAAAGGATGATGGTGTAATGATTTCGATTGTGATGTTAATTATAAAGCGTATGATTTTATGTATTATGATAATGATCATGTTAATGAGATGAAGATGTTGGCGAGTTAACTATGATGATAACGATTTATGAATACGATCACGATGGAAATTATGTCGACGTTGTATAACGATGCCGTGATAATTGGTAGAGATGATGAATTAGTTGATGAATGATACATAATATGATATGTATTACGATGATAACAGTAATAATAAATCGATGATGATGCTAGCGAAAATAAATGAAGGTGTTGAAAGAATTAAATGGGTCTTGGTGAAGAAGAAGAAAAAGGAAAAAACAGAAAAGTCAGATTTAAAAAGATTAAATCGTGAAACAATACAGAAAAATAGGAATGGAGGGATGGTATGGAGTATTAGTATTTAAGCAGGGGATCACGGGTTCGAATCCCAGCATTGACAATTTATTTTTAACAATTTGATTTAAAGGTAGTCCTCTCATTTATTATTATTATTATTATTATTATTATTATTATTATTATTATTATTGTTGTTATGATTAATTATCATTACTATAATTATAAGTATTATGAAAATGATTAAAATTAAAATTTATTTATTAATTAAATGAATTATTATTATTATTATTATTATTATTATTATTATTATTATTATTATTATTTATTTATTATTATTATTATTATTATTATTATTATTATTATTATTATTATTATTATTATCATTATTATTATTATTACTATAACAAATAAACATTTTTATGAAAATATATATTATAGATAATAAAATAATTATGTATGGAGACATTAATTCTAAAACATTATAGTATATAATCATAAACCTTAGTACATTATATATATATATATATATATATATATATATATATATATATATATATATATATATATATATATATATATATATATATATATATATATATATATATTTTAAAACACTTTAATATGAATCTAATATATAAGTATTATGTATTTATTTAAAATGTATAATTAGATATAACTAAGTTATTTATTAAATAAATATTAAAATATAAACTTGTTAGTTGTTATTATGTGTGTTAATATATATATATATATATATATATATATATATATATATATATATATATATATATATATATATATATATATATATATATATATATATATATATATATATATATATATATATATATATATACTTGATATAGGTTTGTAAATCCGAGGTCAACCCTACATTTATTAAATGGCGTCATATGTATTTTTACTACAAAATACATTCGGTGAGTTTCATTTGTTCCCTTTTTAATTGCTTTTGCAATATATATTTTTGGGCTGAGAATACATGCGCTGCTTTTATAAATGTTTACAAAATAGACACAAGTACTTAAAAATATATTCTACGTTGAGTTGTACCACTGGCATATTTCCCTGTAGCTTGGTAACTACTATTTACATGGGTATTGTAAATGCGAATCCTGTTGATAGATCTATCGGGCCTGACAACCCCAACCGGGCTGGACGACCAGCGTTCAACGGTTGCACAGTACTTCGTTTTGTTACTACACTTGGTACAGTGTAGGGAGATTTCATAATAAAGGGAATATGCGACGTTGATTAAATGTTAAGTATGGTTACCAAGTGCTCAACCACTTAGAATGCTTTACATACACTTGTGAGTGTATTATGTTTATGAATATGAAATCTTGTGGTCTATTAAGATATTGAAATGATTATTATGATAAACCTATGAACTCACCAACCTTTTGGTTGACACTTTTAAGCATGTTTATTCTCAGGTACGAATTAAGTCTTCCGCTGTGCATTTGCTCATTTTAAGGACATTACTTAGAGTCGATCATCGCAATGGGACCAAATGTTGATGACTTCGTCCAGGTGGATAAGGACGGGTCCTTACAGCTATTATGTATGAATTAAAAAGGGTAGATACTACTCGGTTAAATTCATATTAATATGCTATGATGTACATCCATCGTTAACAACTTTACCATCATTAACTACAATCTCTGTTTCAATTCAATGAATTCCATTTCATAATAAACCAAGTGTATTATTCAATTACATGTTTGATTTTACACTTTCATCTTCGATGTACTCGAAACTTTCTGGAAAACATCATTCGTGCTTTACGAAATTCAAAAGAACTCCACAAACATCAACATCATTCACCGAAGAAATGTCAATAAGAATAAATAATGAAGTATTGACTACATTAATGAAATACTCCGCGAAGATTATGTAATCTCTAATGTTTTAGAGATTATTCATTCCTAGTTTCAGCCGAAAATCAAATGAGTTTAATATTATATTAACTCATTAAATCTATGTTACGTCTGCAGAAAATATACATATACATATATATATATATATATATATATATATATATATATATATATATATATATATATATATATATATATATATATATATATATATATATATATATATATATATATATATATATATATATATATATATTTTCATAAAGGCTGTAATGAAAGTTCTCTTGTACAAAATATTACTTGTGAAACTTTTAACGGGTAGGTAATACCCGAGAGATATATAAATTCATAATTAATATGTTACATTCTTCGATTCTGATTCAGCAAATCATCAACTATACTCACTATTTTCACAACGATATACATTCTTTTATAGAAATTAAAATAACCATTCTCATCCAAATTTGATTACATATTCTGATTTTGACAAATCAAAATTTAAGTCAAGATTTAGCAGAAGACATCACTCTTAGATCCCTACAGTTTTCAAAGCTATACTTTGACTTCAAAACTGTGATAGAACATCACTTTTATTCATAAAACTCAGAAAAATATTCATGTCGTCCAAAACTCTAGAACATCATATGTATATTGACGATTACAATCTGCGTTTAAACCCTTCATGAGTCTTGAAAACACCTTAATTAAGAAACAATCGAGAAGATGATCCAACCACACGTTATCTATGAAAAAAAGAACTTATGTATACAGTCATATACTTGGAAAACTCCCGGAACCCAAGTAGAAGTTTAACACGCATCCGTGTCAGATCCTTTGGCATTTATTACCAAAAATAACTTTTCAATCCCTTTTCAAAGTAGACAGTTTTGTCACAGCTCCAGCAAATCAACTTCAATTTTTTATTCGAATAAGCCTTATTATAACGATTACCCCTTCATCATTGTTACCGGAGAATCTTTTATATCTCGCCACATTAGCAGTAAACTTACCAACAACTTCATTGATCTTTGACCTTCCGAAAAATCATTATACTATTGAAATTGTATCATGTACTCATCCACATCTTGTAACAATAATTTCCATACCAACTACCAGAAATTAGCAATCAGTATTTCGAATCTCGCAACGTTTCTACATCAACAGTTATATGCATACCTATAACAATTATCTCTTAGAATTATGATCTTCCATTCTGAAATTCTTAAAAGCGCCCAACCTACGAATCAGTTCTCGAAATTTTGAAAAATACTGATGAAGCAGCAAAAACTGTAAACGACCTTAACAGCCAAAAGTTTGATAATAAAGAATAGTGCTTTGGCAAAGCTCAGAAAAGAGAAGGTTTAGAACTGGGAAAACGGATTGAGAAAACCATGAAGGAGGCTGTGGACAAATCACAAAGACTAAACCTGCCTTCAAAGAATCCAAATGATTCAGCGTCTGCTGAAGTCATTAACGAATACCTTGCTCCTGACTCTAAACCTTTGCGGACAAATCTTCTTCATCACCTTTCGTTCTTAGAAATTCTAAGATATCATCGTATCTTTCATTATAATATCCTCGATATTTCTGAAGATATTTTTGTTACTATTATTATCTGAAATTATTCATTTCTCCACGCTATCTGTGTTATATCATAAAAGAAACTGTTTTAGTTTCTAAATTCTGAAAAAAAAATCGAATTTAAAATATGAATGTTTTTGAAGTAATGTTGGGGACTAAAGCATGAGTTAGTATAATATAATGAAACTTGATCAACGTGATTATATTACAGTAAGTCATGCTGAGTTTCTAATGGAACATGATGATTCACAGATCATACCGTCATCATGTGCCATGTTACATAACTTTTTCATTCTATTTAACCTCTAGAATTATCAAGAAAATATTTTTCTTGATGATTCGGTCTTTTCCGTAATTTTTTGGTAATTTAACAAGTCAGATCATGATATTACCATTTCTTTCTAAGAACATTAGTATTGTTCATCCGAAGCTTCATACCTACGAATTCTGGACCATTACTCGCTTGACTTGAAGTCGGGAAGAGGAGAGACAAAAGCATGGAACTCTTAAATATAAAAGAAAATATAAAGCCCGACAACAATACATAAATTACAAACCGTGCATATCAATACGTATTGCAACGTAAAGGCACGGGAGAATTAAAAACACTATAACCCCAAGGTAATAGTAAAAGTAAATAAATTCCTCCGGTGGTAGATAAAAAAGAAGAATGACAGATATGAAAGTTAGGAGTATATCAAGAATCAGAACTGGATGGAGCATATTGACGAATGTTTTGGAAGTATGAATTAAGGAAGAAAGTATAGAAGATGAGAGATGTGGTGAAACAACCCAACCCGTATTCCATACGATAATTTTTTTTTTATAATACATATTTACGCGCCAATTAAATATGTAAACTATTCCACAAGTTCCATTTAAACGTACATCAATTTAAATGTTTACAAAAGGCACGAAGGCCATTGATTAAGTTTTATACAAGTTTGACCCACTACAAATGATAGTTTATAATCCAAACGACACTCGAGCATTGTTTGGGGCTAAACTACCCAAAACGTTAGGCCAACTTCGAAGAGCTAACACCAAAAGCACCCCCAGACAACATAAGCGGGAGACCACTAGTCCAAACGTATGCCCTTACCCTTGTCCAAGCCGGAACCTATAAAATGGTAAACAACGAGAGGGTAAGCAAGGCTTAGTGAGTGCAATAATTATACATACATATATATAACCTACTTACTTGCAAACACTTACCAAATCCGCATACATACTAGTTACATAATTAGCATACCTTTCACATGTATAATGCTAAGTATCACGATAACAAGGCTAGTATAACAATAGCTTATAACACAACAATACAATATGCTAAAACACAAGTATAACGATGATGTTCACAACATCCGTAGTACTCAAGATCTCAAGGCTAGCCCAACGAATGGTATCGTCAACATCGAACTTAAATCCCATTCACCTATATTAATGTGGTATCGTCAACACCGAACTTTAAACCCACGTATGAGGTATCGTCAACAACGAACTTTAAACCCTCATCAACGTCACTATAATAATCGTATGGCATCGTCAACATCGAACTTTAATTCCATACGTATGAGGTATCGTCAACAACGAACTTTAAACCCTCATCCACAACGTAATATACTCTAGGGTATGGTATCATCAACATTGAACTTTAACACATACCCCACAAGCAAATAAATCATATACATGCATATATAATTATTCCACTCACCTTAACACTTCGGTGGTGATTTAAATGCTTTCGCACACCTCGAGCAAAGTACCTAATACATAGGTACACATTCAATACACAACTAGTGGCATTTACCACATTACTTACACTTTGAGCATTTAATGACCCAAATCGCATTAAATGACTCAACCACACCCAAAACCGTCCTTAAATGCCAAGACTCATATTAAATCGCCAAAGCTAGTGATTTAAAGTCTACTAACATTAACTAGCACAACCTAGGATAATTCATACCCATCTCACCCAAACTAGGTCAACATTACCCATTTTGACTCATTTTAACACTTTGACTCACAAACTAGTCATACTTAGTTCATTAACTATTTTCATCATCATTGACAAGTGTATTAGTGACAAAGAACCCATTTAACACTTTCAACTTCAAATCTCAAGTCCAAACCCTAGATTATAGTTACTTAAGGTTCCCTTTCATCAACACAACCCAAGTTCACCCATTTTAACCCCAAGTGGGTCACATAAGTTTTAAATGAACCAAAACCCTAGCATAACTAATTTAAAACTCGAAACATAGAGTTAGAACTTACCAAGACTACCAACGCGTAGCTAGAGACACAAGGAACAACTTTAAATCTCGCTCCTAGGTTTGATTCACAAATCTCCAACTCCAAATCTCAAGATTAAACTAAGTGGGTTTTGTATTTTGGGAGAGAAAATGGAGAGAAAAGAGAAAAAGAAATGAATTAAATGGATATGTGGTGGAGAGTTAATGCTCCCATCAGATCCACATGTCAATTTACCATTTTTCCCCCTTAAAATCCCTTAAATTGAGCTAAGTCCGACACCAGTTCAGCAGAACTGTCGCGGCGCGATCTTAGTCGTCACGGCGCGACACATAAAGGGAAAATAGGCCCTCCTTAACCCACTTCCTGATCCTGGTTCACTTGATATGCCGTGGCGCGGACCCATTTGCTGCGGCGCGGCTTAAGGCTGCATCTGAATAGTTTGATCACCTTAAACAATTTTCGATGTTATTTAATTTGTACAATCCAAACCCGCTTCCTATATTCACCTAGCCTTCCACAATAGTCTCACAAGACTTAATGCTAACAAAATCCATGTTTAAACTTATATATATATGCACACATTATCAAGTATATATATATATATATATATATATATACACACACACACACACATATATTCGTACATTTACGCATAAGCTAACGAGTTATAGACGTACAAATGATTAAGTAGGTACCTTTCGATACGTACGGGAAAACGGGGTGTTACAACTCTCCCCCACTTGAATCGGAGGTCCTCGCAATCCAAGCCGCATGACAAGAAGGAAGATAAACCAACACAAACTCTTCGGGCTCCCAAGTAAACTCGGAACCCTTACTACGATGCCATTGAACTTTAAAAGTCCAAACCTCTTTATGTCTCAACCTTTTGACCTTCTCATCAAGTATAGCAATCGGCTCCTCAATATACTCTAACTTATTGTTTAGCTCAATTTCATCTAAAGGCACCCAAGATGAATCATCCGCAAGAAACTTACGGAGATGAGAAACATGAAATGTATTATGGATCCCCTCAAGCTCTTCAGGTAATTCCAAACGATACGCGACTTCACCAACACGAGCTAAAACTTTAAATGGTCCAATAAACCGAGGAGCTAACTTTCCTCGTTTTCGAAATCGAATAATACCCTTCCATGGCGAAACCTTAAGCATCACCATGTCACCTTCTTGAAATTCGATTGTTCGTCTACGCTTTTCGGCATACGACTTTTGCCTATCTTGAGCCTTTTTCAAATGCTCCCGAATCATATCAATTTTGCTATTCGTCTCTAAGACCAAATCGGTACTCCCGATTTCCTTTTGTCCCACTTCACCCCAACAAATCGGGGTTCGACACATACGCCCATAAAGCATCTCATAAGGTGGCATTCCAATACTAGTATGATAACTATTATTGTACGAGAATTCCACCAAAGGTATGTGCTCGTCCCAACTACAACCAAAATCGATAATGCACGCACGTAACATATCTTCCAAAGTTTGATTCGTACGTTCGGTTTGACCGTCCGTTTGAGGATGATATGCCGTGCTTAATTTTAATTGCGTACCCATATCTTCGTGAAACTTTTCCCAAAATCGAGATGTAAAACGAGTATCTCGATCCAAAACAATCGATACAGGAACACCGTGTCGAGAGATGACTTCCTTGATAAACAACTTAGCCAAGGTCTCCGACGATATCGCTTCCTTAATGGGAAGAAACAAAGCGCTTTTCGTCAATCGATCTACTATAACCCAAATCGAATCAAATTGGGTTCTTGCCGTTTTAGGTAACTTTGTGATGAAATCCATGGTAATGTGCTCCCATTTCCATTTTGGGATTTCTAACGGTTGTAACTTACCATACGGCTTTTGGTGCTCGGCTTTAACTTGCAAACACGTGACGCATTGCTCAACATACTTCACAACATCACGTTTCATGCCCGGCCACCAATAATCTTTCCTTAAATCAAGATACATTTTTGTCGCGCCCGGATGAATGGAATACTTTGACTTATGTGCTTCATCGAGTAGCACTTATCGGTAATCACCCATCTTAGGCACCCACACTCTTCCTTGAAAAGACAACAAACCACGCGAGCCCATAGTAATGAACACCGATTGTCCCACAATTCGCTCTGCATGCTTGTTGTGAACGTAAGCCTCTATTTGAATCACACCGAGTTTTTCAAGAAAATCGTTAGTAATAATCATACGTAACAATCCCAATCGTAACGCCGGGTGATAACACTTTCGACTTAACGCACCCGCGACCACATTCGCCTTGCCCGGATGATAAAGTATTTCACAATCATAGTCTTTTACCACATCCATCCACCTACGTTGACGATAATTCAAATCTCGTTGATTAAAGAGATGTTTCAAACTCTTATGATCCGAATAAATCGTACACTTGACACCATACAAGTAATAGCGCCAAATTTTCAACGCATGCACAACCGCCGCCAACTCAAGATCATGAGTCGGATATCTCGTCTCGTGTTCCTTTAATTGTCGAGAGGCATAAGCGATGACTTTACCTCTTTACACTAGAACACACCCGATTCCATTTAACGAAGCATCACAATACAGTCATGTCTTCCACTCCTTCCGGCAACACTAACACCAGTGCTTGACACATCTTCTCTTTTAGCAATTGAAAAGCAATTTCTTGCTCGTTCTCCCAATTAAATCTCGCGTTCTTCCTTGTCAACTTCGTCAATGAAGAAGCGATTTCAGAAAAGTCTTGGATAAACCGACGATAATAACCGGCCAATCCGAGAAAACTTCGGACCTCCGTAGGCGTACTCGGTTGTCTCCAACTCTTCACCGTCTCTATCTTCCCCGGATCCACTTGAATACCCTCTTTGTTCACAATATGACTGATAATACTAAAAATGAACACATATTTTATAGCATTATTCCTCGAGAAAGACAAGATTTTAGTTGCAATTGTTCAATTTACAAGTGATATTCGTTTAAATAATAAAAGGTGAAGACAAGAGGCAGATTTGACGAATTAAAGACACAAAGGTCCAAAAAGCTCAAAAGTACAAAGTACAATCCAATTGGTTCAATTTATTGTTGAGAAACGTCTCAAAATTACAACAGTACAAGACGCAAAACGCAAAGTACACGATATAAAATAGTACGCAAGGACGTTCGAAAATCCGAAACCGAGATATGAACCACCTTTCAACGCTCGACGCAACGGAGCTGAAAGTACAAGTCAACTATGCACAATAATATAATATAATATTTAAATAATTCATAATAAGAATAATAATAAATAATAAAAAGTTGTTAATTGAGCATAGTTAAGGGGTCATAAGTGAAAATTCAAATTAATCATTCGCCTATAAAAGGCCATGTAATTCGTCGATTTAAAGACACCTTTTCTTCTCAATTCTCTCTTACGATATATATATATATATATATATATATATATATATATATATATATATATATATATATATATATATATATATATATATATATAATTTATAATTTTAATTTTAATTTTAATTTCTAATAATAAGGGTATGTTAGCGAATGTTGTAAGGGTGTAAGTCAAAATTCTATCCGTGTAACGCTACGCTATTTTTAATCATTGTAAGTTATGTTCAACCTTTTTACATTAATGTCTCATAGCTAAATTATTATTATGCTTATTTAAGCCAAAGTAATCATGATGTTGGGCTAAAAAAAAAATACTAAAATTGGGTAATTGGGCTTTGTACCATAATTGGGGTTTGGACAAAAGAACGACACTTGTAGAAATTAGACTATGGGCTATTAATGGGCTTTATATTTGGTTAACTAAATGATAGTTTGTTAATTTTAATATAAAGATTTACAATTAGACGTCCCTATAAATAACCATATACACTCGATCGGACACGATGGGCGGGGTATTTATATGTACGAATAATCGTTCATTTAACCGGACACGGGAATGGATTAATAGTCTATGAAATTATTAAAACAGGGGTGAAATTATGTACAAGGACACTTGGCATAATTGATAACATAGTATTAAAACCTTGGGTTACACAAAGTCGATATCCTGGTGTAATTATTAAACAAAGTATTAAGACCTTGTTACAGTTTAAGTCCCCAATTAGTTGGAATATTTAACTTCAGGTATAAGGATAATTTGACGAGGACACTCGCACTTTATATTTATGACTGATGGACTGTTATGGACAAAAACCAGACGGACATATTAAATAATCCAGGACAAAGAACAATTAACCCATGGGCATAAAACTAAAATCAACACGTCAAACATCATGATTACTAAAGTTTAAATAAGCATAATTCTTTTATTTCATATTTAATTTCCTTTATTTTATATTTAATTGCACTTCTAATTATCGTACTTTTATTTATTATCATTGTATTTAATTGCCATTTTAATTATCGTACTCTTTAATTATTGCAAGTTCATTTTATCGCACTTTTATTTATCACAATTTCATCATCGTTATTTACTTTACGCTTTAAATTAAGTCTTGTATTTATTTTTAATATTTTACATTAGGTTTTAACCGCGACTAAGTTTTAAAATCGACAAACCAGTCATTAAACGGTAAAAACTCCCCTTTTATAATAATAATATTACTTATATATATATTTGTATTTTAATAAATAAAACTAATATAGCGTTAAGCTTTGTTTAAAGATTTTCCCTGTGGAACGAACCGGACTTACTAAAAACTACACTACTGTACGATTAGGTACGCTGCCTATAAGTGTTGTAGCAAGGTTTAAGTATATCCATTCTATAAATAAATAAATATCTTGTGTAAAATTGTATCGTATTTATTATTATTTTCTTGTAAAATTTAATAGTATTTTATACCCCTTAGCGTTAACTATCAAGTATTTTTGGCGCCGCTGCCGGGGAACTCGGCAAAACGCTATATTTTTAATCTATTTTTGTACAAATATAAAAAATATATATATAAAGCTGATTGTTTTTGGTTGTTGCAAATTCTGTGACCCACCCATGTGGGAGTTGTCACGAAAAGAAAAAAAAAAAAACAAGGTGACAAGCATTAATTGGCTTTCGTGGTTTACAAAACCGTCTACGTATCTTTTATAGCAATTATAGTTCTTCGTGTTAGGTTGCTCCCTTAGCTTCCAATTTTATAATGTTTTAATCGTTTTGTGTTTTTTTTTTTTGATGTTTGTCGTGTGTGGGCCGCTCCTTCTGTTTTCACGGCCCTCGTTTGTATTTGTTCTACTTCATTGAAAGTTATAGAATCTTCCTTGTTTATAAAAAAAAAAAAAAAACGAACGAATTAAGAAGGAGTAGCTGTTTTCCAACTAGGTTACACATGGGTTGATAAGTGGGGTTGCAAGTTTGAAAAAAAAAAAGGAAACAAACGAAAATGGAAACGTGTAGGAGCTCTAACAAGGCTCCACTTAACAATCCACTTTAATCAAACATGTTAGTATATAAAAAAAAAAAAAAAAAACGTTACCATTGGTATTTGTTTATCTTTCATTGACTAAAGGATATTAATTTATTAAGATTAAGGTTTAATTTTATAATAATTAGTTTAGTTTTAATTAATTTTGTATTTTAAGTTTTAATTAGTTTTATTAATTTATAAATTAGTACCTTTTTAATAAATAATACAAAAATAATATTTTTATAAAAATTGTATTTTTATAACTCTAAGTTTTATTATTTGTATCTTTTTATTATATAGTACGTAGTTTATAATTATCGTTCGTAATTAGTTTTAAGTTAGTTTTTGCCTTAGTTATTTTATATTTCTAGATTTTTAGGCTTTGCCGTAAAATCTCTTAAGTGCTTTTTCTTTAGACTAAGATTTAGGTGCTTTAAAATTTTGCGACGCCGTTTTAAAATTTTAGTATCTTTTAAGTTACGACGCGCTACTTTCTTATTATTATTTTTCGACACTTATTTTTCGACCTTTTTATTTTTTTCGGCATTTTTTGACGCGCAATCTTTTTCTATCTTATTTCTCGACATTCTAGTTTTTAGGACTTAGAATTTTTTTTCTACTTCTTATCTAAATTTCTTAAAATTACGAAAATTTATTTTAAGTGGTTAAATTGATAGACATCAAAATTTTCTGGTTCGTAGTAATAGTTGGATTTATACGTGGACCGGATTATTGGAGCCAAACAGTACTCAATTATATTGAGACCAAACGAATCCTACCCCTCTGCTGCATCTTTTGGCTATTCGAAACGTGGGCAAAATCAAAAAAGTCTATTAATTGGATAACTTATATAATTTTTCTTTCCTTTTAAAAACTAATAGGATATTCAGTGAATGCACCGAGCAAGACGTTCATCACCTTTTGTACGTTCACCACCTGTAACCAGATTAAGACATCTAGCTAATATTGTCGCCGTTGATTTTTCTTTAGAATCGTCATCCAGTCGACCAAGTACTCCAATTCAAATTTTTGATAATCCATTTTTTGAACCCGACCTCACAATTGAGAATCCGGAGAATATTCAGGGACAATTCATAGATCCTGAACCATTAATCTTTCCCCCGGAACCACCAATCATTCAAACAGAGATTGTTGAGGAACAAACCATTAAATCAGATTCCTCTAGTGATTCAGATTCAACAAATTCAATTATGGAGAATCTGGAACCTCTAAGTATGGAAGACCGAATGCGCCAGATTATGAAATCAAAGGACAAATTCTACATATGGTAACTGATCAATGCCAATTTAGTGGTGCGCCGAAGGAAGATCCAAATGAACATCTTCGTACCTTTAACAAGATCTGCACACTATTTAAAATCCGAGAAGTTGAGGATGAACAGATATATCTCATGTTATTTCTCTGGACTTTAAAGGGAGAAGCCAAAGATTGGTTGGAATCGTTACCTGAAGGGGCGATTGATACATGGGACGTTTTAGTTGAAAATTTTATTAAACAATTCTTTCAGGCATCTAAAGCCGTAAGACTTCAAGGAGAAATTGTTACGTTCACACAGAAACCGAATGAAACTCTATATGAGGCGTGGACAAGATTTGGAAAGTTATTAAGAGGATGTCCGCAACATGGTTTAGATACTTGTCAAATAGTACAAATATTCGTCCAAGGATGCGACATCACTACAAGGAAAGACATCGACATAGCAGCTGGTGGTTCTATTATGAAGAAAACCGAAACTGATGCTTATAAAATTATTGATAACACTGCTTCCCACTCACATGAGTGGCACCAAGAAAAAGATATCGTTAGATCATCTAAAGCAGCTAGAGCCGATTCTAGCCATGACTTAGATTCCATTTCCGCAAAGATAGATGCTGTCGAGAGGCGAATGGAAAAGATGACTAAGGATATACACTCAATACGAATTAGTTGTGAGCAGTGTGGAGGACCACATTTGACAAAAGATTGTCTCAGTATTGAACTAACAATGGAACAAAGAGAGAATATTTCATATCTAAACCAAAGGCCTGGAAATAATTATCAGAATAATTATCAACCGCCAAGACCAATTTACAATCAAAACCAGAATTATAACCAAAATGTTCCATACAACAACTAACAAGGTCCTAGTAATCAACAAGTATCCAACAATACTTACAACCAGCAATGACCTAATTTTCAAAACAAACCACAACAAACCGATGATAAAAAGCCAAATTTAGAAGATATGATGACGAAGCTAGTTGAAACTCAAATGTAGTTTTTCACATCTCAGAAACAAACGAATGAACAAAATGCTCAAGCATTTAGAAATCAACAAGCTTCTATTCAAAATCTGAAACAAGAAGTAAGTAACCTAGCAAGGTTAATAGGTGAAAGAAAACCGGGAAGTTTACCTAGTGATACAAATGCTAACCCCCGGAATGAAACAACTAAAGCCATTACCACAAGAAGTGGTACAACACTTAAACCACCTGAAATACCTGTAATTTCTGATGAAGCTATTCCTACTCCACAAGAACCACAACCTGAACAAGATAAGGAAAAAGAACCGGTAGTTGAAAAGGTTAATGAAGATAACACAGTTAAAGCTAAACCTTATGTTAAACCATACCAACCACCACTTCCTTACCCGAGTAAAATGAAGAAAGAGAAACTTGAAGCCGAGCAATCCAAATTCTTGGATATGTTTAAACAGATAAATTTAAATCTTCCTTTCATTGATGTAATTTCAGGAATGCCTAGATATGCTAAATTTCTGAAAGATCTAATCTCAAATAGAAAGAAAATGGAAGAACTCTCGGCCGTTACTATGAATGCTAATTGTTCAGCAGTGCTGTTGAATAAGATACCAGAAAAATTATCAGATCCAGGAAGTTTCACAATTCCATGTTTTCTGGGTAGTCTTAGTTTAATAGAAGCATTGGCAGACTTAGGTGCTAGTATAAATCTAATGTCGTATTCACTATACGCTAAACTAGACCTTGGAGAATTGAAACCAACAAGAATAAGCATACAACTAGCCGATCGATCAATAAAATATCCTAGAGGGATAATGGAGAACATGCTAGTTAAAGTTGGTACTTTAGTATTTCCAGTAGATTTTGTTATTCTGGACATGGAAGAAGATTCACAAGTTCCTCTCATATTAGGAAGACCATTCTTAAACACGGCTAAAGCAATGATAGGCGTGTTTGGTAAGAAACTGACCCTAAGTATAGAGGACGAGAGTGTTACCTTTTCAGTTGATAGAGTAATGCAACAACCACAATCTGCAGATGATACATGCTATTATATTCAAACTATAGATTCACATGCAGAATTATTAGAAGAATTTCCAGAATTACAAGGAACAGGAGAATGTTCTTTAGCATAAGGAACTGAACCAATTGATGAAACTGAAATGTTAGCTACACTAATAGCTAATGGATATGAACCAACAACAGAAGAAATTTAAATGCTAAAAGAAGAAGACAGATATCGATACAAATCATCGATAGAAGAACCACCGACATTAGAGTTAAAGCCACTTCCAAACCATTTGGAATACGCTTATTTACATGGTGAATCTGAATTACCTGTAATAATATCGTCTTCTCTTACTAAAAATGAGAAATCACAACTCATTTCTGTGTTAAAAGTTCATAAACCAGCCATTGCATGGAAAATTCATGATATTAAAGGAATAAGTCCTTCGTATTGCACACATAAAATCCTTATGGAAGAAGGTCATAAAATGTATCTGCAACGCCAAAGAAGACTAAATCCTAATATGCAAGATGTAGTTAAGAAAGAAATTATTAAACTGCTAGATGCAGGTTTAATTTATCCAATTTCTGATAGTCCATGGGTAAGCCCAGTTCAATGCGTGCCTAAGAAGGGTGGCATGACTGTCATTACAAATGAGAAAAATGAGCTTATTCCGACTAGGACTGTAACAGGATGGCGTGTATGTATTGATTATAGAAAATTAAATGACGCCACCAGAAAAGATCACTTTCCCTTACCTTTCATTGATCAAATGTTGGAAAGATTATCCGGAAATAGTTACTATTGTTTTCTTGATGGATTTTCCGGATATTTTTAAATTCCAATAGCACCCGAGGACCAAGAAAAAACCACATTCACGTGCCCTTATGGTACTTTTGCTTACAAACGCATGTCATTTGGACTTTGCAACGCCCCTGCAACCTTTCAAAGGTGCATGATGGCGATTTTTCACGACATGATAGAAGAATCAATGGAAGTTTTTATGGATGACTTTTCAGTCTTTGGTGATACATTTGAATCATGTTTAATTAATCTGGAACGAATGCTTATTAGATGCGAACAATCAAATCTAGTTCTTAATTGGGAGAAATGCCATTTCATGGTTAAAGAAGGCATCGTTCTTGGTCATAAAATTTCAAAGGAAGGAATTGAAGTGGATAGAGCTAAAGTAGATGTAATTGCTAAACTTCCACATCCCACCAATGTTAGAGGAGTTAGGAGTTTTCTAGGGCATGCCAGTTTTTTCCGACGTTTCATAAAAGATTTTTCTAAAATTGCCATTCCTATGAATAAACTCCTAGAAAAAGATGCTCCATTCATCTTTTCAGATGAATGCATCAAATCTTTTAATATTCTTAAAGAGAAACTCACTAATGCGTCGATCATGATAACACCAAATTGGAATCTACCGTTTGAACTAATGTGCGATGCAAGTGATTTTGCAATGGGAGCCGTTTTAGGACAAAGGATTGAAAAACGATTTCAACCTATATATTATGCTAGTAAGACGTTACAAGGAGTACAAACAAACTACACAACTACTGAAAAAGAACTCCTTGCTATTGTCTTTGCTTTTGACAAATTTCGTTCATATCTCGTTCTAGCTAAAACGGTGGTCTATACCGACCATTCTGCTCTTAGATACCTATTTTTGAAACAAGATGCCAAACCAAGATTAATCCGTTGGATCTTACTCTTACAAGAGTTCGATATTGAAATCCGAGATAAAAGAGGAGCAGAAAATCTCGCAGCCGATCATCTTTCTCGTCTTGAAAATCCTGATTTAGAAGTTCTAAATGAATCGGCCATACAAGACAACTTTCCTGATGAATATCTATTGAAGATAGATTATAATGAAATTCCATGGTTTGCAGACTATGCAAACTACTTAGTATGTGGATTCCTTGAAAAAGGATTATCGTACCAAAAACGAAAGAAATTCTTCAGTGATATAAAACACTATTTCTGGGAAGATCCACATTTGTTTAAAAGTTGTCCCGATGGAATAATACGCCGATGTGTATTCGGAGATGAAGCTAGTAAAATTTTAAACCATTGTCACACAGGACCAACAGGAGGGCATTATGGGCCTCAACTAACAGCAAGAAAAGTTTATGATGCTGGATTCTATTGGCCTATAATTTACAAAGACGCACACCTTCTTTGCAAATCCTGTGATGCTTGTCAAAGGGCCGAAAAAATAAGTCAACGTGATGAAATGCCACAAAATGTCATTCAAGTATGTGAAGTATTTGACATTTGGGGTATTGACTTTATGGGTCCATTTCCAAAATCTCATAATAATCTCTATATTCTCGTAGCCATTGATTATGTATCTAAATGGGCGGAAGCACAAGCTCTCCCAACTAACGATGCACGAGTTGTAGTCAACTTTTTAAAATGTCTTTTTGCAAGGTTTGGAACACCGAAAGCTTTAATAAGTGATCGGGGAACTCATTTTTGTAATAATCAACTTGAGAAAGTTCTTAAAAGATATGGAGTAACTCATAAAATCTCCACCGCATATCATCCACAAACAAGTGGACAAGTTGAAAATACCAACCGAGCTTTAAAACATATTCTAGAGAAAACCGTAGGATCAAATCCGAAGGAATGGTCCATAAAATTGGAGGATGCACTCTGGGCTTTTAGAACAGCCTACAAAACTCCAATTGGAACTACACCTTTCAGACTCGTTTATGGAAAAGCATGTCACCTTCCAGTAGAAATTGAACACAAAGCATTTTGGGCTTTGAAGATATGTAATCTTGATTTACATGAAGCTGGACGTCTACGGTTAAGTCAATTAAATGAATTAGAAGAATTAAGACAAGAAGCATACGAAAATTCATTAATCTATAAGGAAAGAACGAAGAAATGGCATGATAAAAGAATCAGAAGTTCAAAAGAATTCAAAGAAGGAGACAGAGTTCTTCTTTTCAATTCACGATTCAAGCTATTTCCTGGAAAATTGAAATCAAGATGGTCTGGACCATTCATAGTCAAAAGAGTTTTCCCATACGGAACAGTAGAATTAATAAATCCAAATGGGATTGAATTTAAGGTTAATGGTCACAGAGTTAAACACTACATAGATAGTCCGATGGAAGTTGACAACGAAGTTAATCACAATTTCGATACCACAACTAACTAAGTATGGGGAGAATAAAGTCTTTAAAGGATAATATGTATTTCTGTTAGAGTTAGATTTTCTGTTTTCGTGTAGTTCTCGAAAATGGAACCCGAATGGTCTTTCCCTAGCAGACCCTAAAGAACTAGTCTTCTCCCCCCCATTCTGAATTTTTATTTTTTTTAGGTTTTTACGAAATGAAGACTTCCTGTGAACTAAACCATGGTCTAATGCTACACGCTTTGATCACTAAACGTAATAATGACACACTTCCAAGTGAAATAGTATCATTAATCAGAGGTAAATTGGACGGAGTAAGAAAATAATCCAGATGTGAAGATAATAAGTTACAATTTGGTAAAGGAAAATCAAAATCCGCAGCGAAAAGAAGAGCACGACACCTTGAAAAATGTCACAAATGCGAAAAATGGTCACACGAAGGTAAATGTTCAAATAATCAAACCTATTCAAATACCGAATTTGTTACTTTATGCAGAGACGGACCGTTCATATGTTTTGAAGAAAAAACGTTAAATACTCGAGGTTACGCCTATGTAGCCATGGAAAATCAATTAGTCCGACTATCTTATGAGTGGGCTAGAGCATATCACTAAGAAATCTATTTCACAGGTAAGTTTGTACAGTTTTTATTTTTATTTTTATTTTTAACCTTTTGATAATAAACGGTAACTTGTTCACTATAAAGTATTAAATTGGTATTCGATGAAATTAGGCCTTGCAACCGAAATTATTGATATCATACAAAAATTTATTACATCACTGCGGAATTTACCGTTTATTCTTAAGGTATAAATATCTTTAATCAATCAACTCAAAATATTTCAAAAATTCGTCATGAGTTAAATTAGGTTATGAAATCAAAATTACTTTACCGAAAAGAGGGGCGTATGTTTTTGATAATATTTGATTGATTAAAGTGGGATAAAAGACCAAAAAGATTTTTAATTTTATTTTTACTTTGTTTTTAAAATTAATATTAAAATAATATTGTAAACTTTTTAAATCAATATATTTAAAAGTGTAAATATTTGAAAAATTAATATTTTTAATATAAGTTTGTATGTATAAAAACAAAAATATAATTTAAGTTTGGTGTGAATTTTTAATATGAATTTTTAATTTTATGCATTTTAAATTTAAGTTTGGTGTGAATTTAAAAACAAAAATTTACTTTATTTCGCTAAGTTAAAAATATGATTTTTAAATTCGTCGTGAGTTGAAGACTAGGTCGTTGAACCGAAATTGCTCTACCCAAGGGAGGGACGAGAACTTTTATTATCATTATTTTTAATCTTATTGAACTAAAGTATGCCAAAAACATTTAAAAAAAAAAAACCCAAAAATCTTTACTTTTAAAAACCGCGCTTTGAATTGACAAATTTTAAAATTTTGTCGAGGGACGGACTAGGACATTGTTCCGAAACACCCTCATCCTAAAAAGAAACAAAATTTTAAATTTAATTAATTATATGTTCTAAAAGTGTAAGGTTTTATAAAAAAAAAAATTGAAAAACAAATGTGATGTAACAACAAGACGGAATGAACAAATGATGTGCACCATTTATCATTCAACAAACAAACGCCAATAGTTGTATTAGAATCTAGTGCTCTCTGATAATAAAGAACAGCCCTAGTCTTATATACTGACTACCCAATTCTAGTAAAATTTTTCAAAATTTTCAATTAAATGAACTCAAAATCATGTTTATACATATTTATGAACGATAAAACTAGGTGTTAACACCGAAATTATTGTTATCTCAGAAAGGACATAAATTGAGAAACAAACCAAAATGTTAGAATTCATTTACAATAGAATAGAGGACAATAAAAAGGCAAATAAAAGAAAATAAAAGCCAAGTGTGGGAATATTTACCAAATTATTTTAAACATATGTCACATATTTTTGTACAAATAACTGAAGATACTTTTGTTTTGGACAATTTCTAAAAAGTTTTACCCGATTTTCTGTAAGAAAGATGGATCTACACGATGAATCAATTCCATCATTAAAAGGAAGTAAAGTCTTCCGAAAAAGAAACGCGCTTCTTGATTTAGGTCATGAAGTTGTCGTCCAGACCAGCTGTAGGTTGACGAAAAACCTAGAAAAGTCATCTCTAAAATCAGTAGGAAATCCACGGACCTCAGCATCAAACAGGGTCGTCAAGTGGTCAGACTTATCCTAACCATGAGAGGATCTGTCTTGTAAAATGGGGAGGACGCCGTGCAAATTAGCTGGATAAGACTAATGAATCAGATCCCCAGAAAAGGATAATCTCCTTAAAAGATCAAAAATCAGCTTTTAAGACTGATATTACTCAATCCTAGAGATTGACCTTAAAGATTGAGAATTCAAACTCATGGAATTCAATGATATCTAAACTCGAGCTTGAACGAGAAAATATTTTGATCAAAATTACAAACTGATTTGTTTTCTGAAAACCCATTTTCAATGCGTTCATTACCATTGAAAGTAAAATCCTAGGAATTCACCTGGAATTCATTAGGTCACCTGAACCAAATCGGGTGTCAACCGTAAGAACGGTGGTTGCATAGCATGGTCAAAGACAGGACCTTGTGCCAGACCGAAAAATTATAAGGGTGAGCTTTACTATTGCTCCTACAAAGGATAGTAATTGCGTCCGACACGTTATAGACCATAATTAAAAGCATGTCAGGGGACATTGCCTTAACAGTTGCTTGTTCAACGCTTTCCTTTACAACCGGACGGTAGTTTATCAAAAGGTAATATACGGAGCAAGTAAACTGGACGTGTTGCTTTCCTAATACAAGGATAGCAAGTGGGTGACACAAAACCATAAGTTTTGAGCTAAAATTTCAAATCTGAAACCCACCAAACCCACAAAAATAATTTGCAAACACCAGTGAAGGGTTATTCTGGAAAACTTATCTAAGGTAAAAGCTAGATTTAATTTTCAAAAGATCAAATGTTTTCATAAAGATCCAATTTCCTTAATGGATCTAAATTTTTATATAGTCATGTGGGACTGTAAACCACATCGTTACTATCATTGTTCATACCACCGTATTGAATTCACTGATGTACAAAGTGTGAAGAATAAAGAAGTGATTCAAGTATGTTTTTATTTCACGACTATATTGCTTGAGGACAAGCAACGCTCAAGTGTGGGAATATTGATAATGCTAAAAATGAACACATATTTTATAGCATTATTCCTCGAGAAAGACAAGATTTTAGTTGCAATTGTTCTATTTACAAGTGATATTCGTTTAAATAATAAAAGGTGAAGACAAAAGGCAGATTCGACGAATTAAAGACGCAAAGGTCCAAAAAGCTCAAAAGTACAAAGTACAATCCAAGTGGTTCAATTTATTGTTGAGAAACGTCTCAAAATTACAAGAGTACAAGACGCAAAACGCAAAGTACACGATATAAAATAGTACGCAAGGACGTTCGAAAATCCAGAACCGAGATATAAACCAACTTTCAACGCTCGACGCAACGGAGCTGAAAGTACAAGTCAACTATGCACAAGAATATAATATAATATTTAAATAATTCATAATAAGAATAATAATAAATAATAAAAAGTTATTAATTGAGCATAGTTAAGGGGTCATAAGTGAAAATTCAAATTAATCATTCGCCTATAAAAGGCCATGTAATTCGTCAATTTAAAGACACCTTTTCTTCTCAATTCTCTCTTACGATATATATATATATATATATATATATATATATATATATATATATATATATATATATATATATATATATATATATATATATATATATATATATACATATATATATATATATATATATATATAATTTATAATTTTAATTTTAATTTTAATTTCTAATAATAAGGGTATGTTAGCGAATGTTGTAAGGGTGTAAGTCGAAATTCTATCAGTGTAACGCTACGATATTTTTAATCATGTTCAACCTTTTTACATTAATGTCTCGTAGCTAAATTATTATTATGCTTATTTAAGCCAAAGTAATCACGATGTTGGGCTAAAAAAAAATACTTAAATTGGGTAATTGGGCTTTGTACCATAATTGGGGTTTGGACAAAAGAATGACACGTGTGGAAATTAGACTATGGGCTATTAATGGGTTTTATATTTGGTTAACTAAATGATAGTTTGTTAATTTTAATATAAAGATTTACAATTGGACGTCCCTATAAATAACCATATACACTCGATCGGACACGATGGGCGGGGTATTTATATGTACGAATAATCGTTCATTTAACCGGACACGAGAATGGATTAGTAGTCTATGAAATTATTAAAACATGGGTGAAATTATGTACAAGGACAATTGGCATAATTGATAACAAAGTATTAAAACCTTGGGTTACACACAGTCGATATCCTGGTGTAATTATTAAACAAAGTATTAAGACCTTGTTACAGTTTAAGTCCTCAATTAGTTGGAATATTTAACTTCGGGTATAAGGATAATTTGACGAGGACACTCTCACTTTATATTTATGACTGATGGACTGTTATGGACAAAAACCAGACGGACATATTAAATAATCCAGGACAAAGGATAATTAACCCATGGGCATAAAACTAAAATCAACACGTCAAACATCATGATTACTAAAGTTTAAATAAGCATAATTCTTTTATTTCATATTTAATTTCCTTTATTTTATATTTAATTGCACTTCTAATTATCGTACTTTTATTTATTGTCATTGTATTTAATTGCACTTTTAATTATCGTACTCTTTAATTATTGCAAGTTTATTTTATCGCACTTTTATTTATCACAATTTCATAATCGTTATTTACTTTACGCTTTAAATTAAGTCTTGTATTTATTTTTAATATTTTAGATTAGGTTTTAACTGCGACTAAGTTTTAAAATCGACAAACCAGTCATTAAACGGTAAAAACCCCCCTTTTATAATAATAATATTACTTATATATATATTTGTATTTTTATAAATAAAACTAATATAGCGTTAAGCTTTGTTTAAAGATTTTCCCTGTGAAACGAACCGGACTTACTAAAAACTACACTACTGTACAATTAGGTACACTGCCTATAAGTGTTGTAGCAAGGTTTAAGTATATCCATTCTATAAATAAATAAATATCTTGTGTAAAATTGTATCGTATTTATTAGTATTTTCTTGTAAAATTTAATAGTATTTTATACCCCTTAGCTTTAGCTATCAATGACCAAGGAATTGAACTTCCCTTAGCAAAAATTCACATTTGGAGAACTTAGCATACAACTTCTCCTTTTGTAATGTCTTCAATACTTCACGCAAATGACGTTCATGTTCGTTCATACTCTTTGAATAAACAAATATGTCGTCAATGAACACAATTACCGACTTGTCCAACATAGGTTGGCACACTCGGTTCATAAGATCCATGAATGCCGACGGTGCATTCGTAAGACCAAAAGGCATAACTACGAACTCAAAATGCCCATAACGTGTTCGAAAAGCTGTTTTCTCAATATCTTCCTCACGGACCCGCATTTGGTGATAGCCGGACCGTAGGTCAATCTTAGAGAAATATGTCGCACCTTGGAGTTGGTCAAACAAATCGTCAATCCGAGGCAATGGATAACGATTCTTGATCGTCACCTTATTCAACTCCCGGTAATCGATGCAAATTCGCATGCTACCATCCTTCTTCTTCACAAACAAAACCGGAGCGCCCCATGGCGAAGCACTCGGTCGAATAAAACCCTTCTCGAGCAACTCTTGGGTTTGATTTAACAACTCTTGCATTTCCGTCGGTGCTAAATGATAAGGAGTTTTAGCAATGGGAGTAGCTCCCAGAACCAACTCAATGCGAAATTCAACTTGTCTTTCCGCCGGAACACCCGGTAACTCGTCCGGAAAAACGTCTTCAAATTCCCTAACCACCAGAATTTTACGAATAGGTGGTGGCTCATCACGAGTATCAACAACATGGGCAAGAAAAGCCAAGCCACCACTAGTAAGAAAACGACGTGCCCGTGCAAAAGAACATATCGGCACAAGTCTTCTTCGTCTATCGCCATGAATAATCAACTCTCCTCCACTTGGGGTCTTCACACGTATAAACTTTTCATGGCATGCAATATCAGCTCTATTTCGATCGAGCCAATCCATACCAACAACAATATCAAAATCGCCCAAAGTCATAGGGATGAGATCAATTTTAAAGTTTTCGGCACCAAAAACGACATCACAATTCTTACACACATCAAAAAGAAGCACCGTCTTGCCGTCCGCTATTTCAACTTCTACCAGACGACTTAACTTAGCTAACGGTCTATCAAGTTTAGGCATAAATTTTGGAGACACAAACAACAAATTTGCACCGCTATAAAAAAGAATCCTTGGCGGATTAGAATTAACCAAGAAGGTACCTGAGACAACTTCGTTGGATTGCTTGGCTTCGTCGTTAGTCATCAAATAGTTTCGACCTCGAGCCGTACCCGCCGTCTTTTCTAGCCTTTTAACATTATCGTTGTTCAAATTGGGACACTCTGACTTTCGGTGTCCTTCTTTGTTGCAATTAAAACAAGTGAGCTTGTTTGTTGAATTTAGCTTCGGACAATCTCGATCCATATGTCCACGTACCCCACAGATGTAGCAAGTAGGGACAAAGTTCCCAAAACCACCGGTAGCGCCCTTCTTCACACTATTGACACTTTCGGAACCCTTTTTGTTCTTGTTCTTTTTATTTGAAAAATTCGAATAACTCGAACCTTCAAACTTTCTTTTTGAAAAAGTGAAATCGCTTTTTCTTGGAACCTCCGGCTCAAAACCCCGAGCCAACTCGAATAGCTCTTCAAAAGTCTTAGCCATTCCCCGACTAATCTTACCCTTGAACTCGTCGTTCAAGGTACGGTAGAAATCTTTCATTAGCTTGTGATCGTCACCAACATATTCCGAGCAAAAGCGAGTCTTTGCCAAAAAGGTAGACTTGAGAGTAACCAAGTCCATCGAACCTTGTTGCAAATGATGCAACTCGTCCCAGATTCTATCAAGGTCGGAAGAAGTTCGGTATTCTTGGAAGAATTCCTTCTTACACTCCTCCCATGTCAAGCTCATGCATTGCTCTTCGCCATATAAATTGATTTTATAGTCCCACCACAACTTGCCTTCTTCACGTAGCATGCTAGACCCATATCTCGTCTTCTTCTCGGGAGGACACTCCGCGGTACAGAACGCCCCCTCGATATCGGAAATCCAACAAGTGCTTTTCAATGGATCCCTTACCCCATTAAACATCGGAGGTTGAGTATCCTTGAAGTTTTTGTGTGGAAATCCCGTCTTCCTTCACCTCCTTCACCACGAGGATAAATGTTTCTAGCTTCAAGAGCCTCTTCGATAGTGGCCTTCATTCATTCATTTATCAAATCGGTCACTTGTCCATTGACCGAATCTTGGAAGACCTTTCGGACGTCCGTAAGAAAATCCGCTTTTAACTTTTTAAAGACGGCCTCAACCTTGGCCGAAAATTCGGGGTCCTCGCTTGTACCACCGATATCATTATCGTGTCCGTTTCTCGTCTTCATTCTATAAAACGGAAAAGATTAAACAAAGAACGAAAAGACATAACATGTAAGTATATACATGTCCACCACACTACTCCATCTCGCTCGACAATCGTCGTACATTACTTGTTTGACACGATTTGCATCCGTAACAACGGTAGCTAATCGTTGTTACGCGAGCACGTCGCATTAACTCGCTAGTACAACGTCCGTCTTGCTTGATGATTGCTAAACACAACACAAAACAATTAGCACAAGGTTAGCTCACATAAACCAAAGCACTAACAATTCCCGATTAGACCCAAAGTCCTACAAGTCCCGCATAAAGCGCTCACACAATAAAGTCTAAGTCTAGGCACCTATCTCGAGTCACCTAAATCCCTTAGACCATGCTCTGATACCACTTGAAACAACCCAACCCGTATTCCATACGATAATTTTTTTTATAATACATATTTACGAGCCAATTAAATATGTAAACCATTTCACAAGTTTCATTTAAACGTACATCAATTTAAATGTTTACAAAAGGCACGAAGGCCATTGATTAAGTTTTATACAAGTTTGACCCACTACAAATGATAGTTTATAATCCAAATGACACTCGAGCATGGTTTGGGGCTAAACTACCCAAAACGTTAGGCCAATTTCGAAGAGCTAACACCAAAAGCACCCCCCCCAGACAACATAAGCGGGAGACCACTAGTCCAAACGTATGCCCTTACCCTTGTCCAAGCCGGAACCTATAAAATGGTAAACAACGAGAGGGTAAGCAAGGCTTAGTGAGTGCAACAATTATACATACATATATATATAATCTACTTACTTGCAAACACTTACCAAATCCGCATACATACTAGTTACATAATTAGCATACCTTTCACATGTATAACGCTAAGTATCACGATAACAAGGCTAGTATAACAATAGCTTATAACACAACAATACAATATGCTAAAACACAAGTATAACAATGATGTTCACAACATCCGTAGTACTCAAGATCTCAAGGCTAGCCCAACGAATGGTATCGTCAACATCAAACTTAAATCCCATTCGCCTATATTAATGTGGTATCGTCAACACCGAACTTTAAACGCACATATGAGGTATCGTCAACAACGAACTTTAAACCCTCATCAACGTCACTACAATAATCGTATGGCATCGTCAACATCGAACTTTAATTCCATACGTATGAGGTATCGTCAACAACGAACTTTAAACCCTCATCCACAACGTAATATACTCTAGGGTATGGTATCGTCAACATCGAACTTTAACCCATACCCCAAAAGCAAATAAATCATATACATGTATATATAATTATTCCACTCACCTTAACACTTCGGTGGTGATTTAAATGCTTCCGCACACCTCGAGCAAAGTACCTAATACATAGGTACACATTCAATACACAACTAGTGGCATTTACCACATTACTTACACTTTGAGCATTTAATGACCCAAATCGCATTAAATGACTCAACCACACCCAAAACCGTCCTTAAATGCCAAGACTCATATTAAATCGCCAAAGCTAGTGATTTAAAGTCTACTAACATTAACTAGTACAACCTAGGGTAATTCATACCCATCTCACCCAAACTAGGTCAACATTACCCATTTTGACTCATTTTAACACTTTGACTCACAAACTAGTCATACTTAGTTCATTAACTATTTTCATCATCATTAACAAGTGTATTAGTGACAAAGAACCCATTTAACACTTTCAACTTCAAATCTCAAGTCCAAACCCTAGATTATAGTTACTTAGGGTTCCCTTTCATCAACGCAACCCAAGTTCACCCATTTTAACCCCAAGTGGGTCACATAAGTTTCAAATGAACCAAAACCCTAGCATAACTAATTTAAAACTCGAAACATAGAGTTAGAACTTACCGAGACTACCAACGCGTAGCTAGAGACACAAGGAACAACTTTAAATCTTGCTCCTAGGTTTGATTCACAAATCTCCAACTCCAAATCTCAAGATTAAACTAAGTGGGTTTTGTATTTTGGGAGAGAAAATGGAGAGAAAAGAGAAAAAGAAATGAATTAAATGGATATGTGGTAGAGAGTTAATGCTCCCATCAGATCCACATGTCAATTTACCATTTTGCCCCTTAAAATCCCTTAAATTGAGCTAAGTCCGACACCAGTTCAGCAGAACTGTCGCGGCGCGGCCTTAGTCGTCGCGGCGCGACACATAAAGGGAAAATAGGCCCTCCTTAACTCACTTCCTGATCCTGGTTCGCTTGATATGCCGCGGCGCGGACCCATTTGCCGCTGTGCGGCTTAAGGCTGCATCTGAACAGTTTGACCACCTTAAACAATTTTCGATGTTATTTAATTTGTACAATCCAAACCCGCTTCCTATATTCACCTAGCGTTCTGTGATGACCCGGAAATTTCATATCAAATTTAAACTTAATCTTTGTATGATTAACATTTCTGACGCGATAAGCAAAGTTTGTAAAACTGAATCTAAAATTTTTTGAACTACTTTCATATATTCAAATACCTTTCGGTTGTTTTCGACGATTCGCAAACAATTATATGTAAATAGATACATATATACTATAACTTGAAAAGGTAACAATGTATTAATTGTTTGATACCGTACATTAAACTTATTGGTTTAAATATCTATTTGAATATATATGATAAGTTGAAATATTTATTATTAAAATTTATTTATAAATAACTTCCAATGTGTATTTAAAAACTGATTTATGTATATTAAAAAGATATATACATATATATAATTTCAAGTTATTTAGTAAACGATAGTAACATTCGTTTATTAATTCGATTGATATTTAGATAAGTTAACTAAAGCATTTAAGATGAACCAGTAAAACACTAATTTGCTACAGTATTTTCAAATTGCTACAGTACCCAAAATGCAACAGTGTTTTCGAAAATCACTATTTGCTACAGTGAATTGCTACAGTAAAAATTTTCTCTTTATGATATCTGTGTTACACCATAAAAGAAACTATTTTAGTTTCTAAATTCTGAAACTTTCAAGTTTAAAATATAAATGTTTTGAAGTAATGTTGGGAACTGAAGCATGAGTTAGTATAATATAATGACACTTGATCAACGTGATTATATTACAGTAAGTCATGCTGAGTTTCTAATGGAACGTGACAAATGTTCACAGATCACACCCTCATCATAAACCATGTTACATAACTCTTTCATTCTATATAATCTCTAAATATATCAAGAAAATATATTTCTTGATGATTCGGTCTTTTCCGGATATTCTGGTAATTTGACAAGTCAGATTGTGCCATTACTGTTTATTTCTTAGAACATTAATTATGTCTATTCTGAAATTCATACCTACGAATTCTGGACCATTATTCGCTTGACTTAAGGTCGGGAAGAGAAAACGAAAGCATGAAGCTCCGAAATAAAATGGAGAACATAAAGCCCGATAACAACCCCGAAATTACAAACCGTGTATATCAATGCGTATAGCAATATAAAGACACGGGAGAATGAAAAACACTATAACCCCAAGGTAATAGTAGAAGAAAATAACCTCCTCTGGTGGCAGATGAAAAAGAAGAATGAATGATACGATAGCCAGGAAAATATCAAGAATCAGAACTGGATTAAGCATTTTCACAATCTATTGGGATGTATGAAATAATAAATAAGATTATAGGAGTGTTGAAAATAAATAAAACGAAAGAGGTCAATTTATAGCAAAATATCGGACGCAACAATAGAGGCAGGTTACGCATTTAATCAAAGGAAATCTTAATTTCCTTAAAATCTGAAGAATCAAATCTTATTTAGATTATGAAGATTTTCTATTCCTTAAATTCCGGAAATCAATCGTTATTACGTCAAGAGATAAGACGCATCTCTATTCTCCATTTCACTCGATTACGATAACTTCTCTCATACGCTTTGAGTAACTGGATTGCTTTATCCATATTATTCAACGGTGATAAAACTCTATTTATCGACTCATATACGTCATGAAAACATTTTTATTGTTAGCCATGACGACCTCACTCAAATTTCGGGACGAAATTTCTTTAACGGGTAGGTACTGTGATGACCCAGAAATTTCTGATCAAATTTAAACTTAATCTTTGTATGATTTACATTGTGAGCTGGAAAAGTTTCCCATGCGATCGCATGAGAATTACACTGCCCAGCCATGCGATCACATGGCAGTGGAAATCAGGCCAGGTCTATAAAGCTCGCAAGTTTTGTTCGAATATATTTATTTTTTTTCTCAAAATCTCTATGTCTCTCAAATATATATATATATATATATATATATATATATATATATATATATATATATATATATATATATATATATATATATATATATATATATATATATATATATATTATTAACATTAATATTATTATTATTAATCTTATTATTTTTATTAGTAATATTATTAGTATTATACATAAAATAGTACTACGAGGTTATGTCCAAACGATTTCAAAACAAGTTTACGAGCAAGCTAGAGTTAAGGAAATTATTGGTTATTGCCAAGGAGGTTATGGGTAATGTTCGGGGGTATATTTGTGAATCAAACCTAGTGTTTATCATCTCCGTTACGTCTACGTACTTTTCTACAATATTAAATCTCAATATTGATACGTTGAGATCTATTGTTATTCGATACTCTGAGTTTCGATCACATTACGATGAACGACTTTATATGCTGATAAGGTGAGTTTCATTGATTCCTTTTTAATTGCTTTTGCAATATATATTTTTAGGCTGAGAATACATGCACTTTATTTTAAACGCAATGGATACAAGTACTTACTAAATTCTACACTGAGTTTGAACTGAAAATCCCTTAGCTTTAGTAACTGTTAACTTCCAGTTATAAGAACTGGTGGGCGCGAGTAGTAGTATATGGATCCATAGGGCTTGATATCCCCGTCCGAGCAAGAGCACTAGCCTTTTAACGGACGTATGCTATTTGAGAAGCGTACACGTTGGTTTGCGTGTATTATTAAGATGATTATACAAAGGGTACAAATTATATATACGTTAAGTTTAGTTAACAGGGTGCTCAATTTCGTAGAATATTTTGATAAACGTTTCTGGATGAAACAACTGAAATCTTGTGATCCACCTTTATATACAGATTATACGAAACATTAAAACTATGAACTCACCAACCTTTGTGTTGACACTTGTTAGCATGTTTATTCTCAGGTTTCCTAGAAGTCTTCCGCTGTTTGCTTATATGTTAGACAAGCTATGTGCATGGAGTCTTACATGGCATATTTATCAAGAAAACGTTGCATTCACCAAATCATCACCATGTATCTTATTTTGACTGCATTGTCAATGGAAGTACTATTGTAAACTTATTTACGGTGATTGTCTATATGTAAAAATCATCAGATGTCGAAAACCTTTGATTTAAATATTCATTTATGGTGTGCCTTTTCAAAAGAATGCAATGTTTACAAAACGTATCATATAGAGGTCAAATACCTCGCAATGAAATCGATGAATGACGTGTTCGTCCATATGGATTTGGAGCGATCGTCACAGTTGGTATCAGAGCGTTGGTCCTAGCGAACCAGGTCTTGCATGAGTGTGTCTAACTGATAGTTGTTAGGATGCATTAGTAAGTCTGGACTTCGACCGTGTCTGCATGTCAAAAGTTTATTCTTATCATTTCTTGTCGAAAATTACATGCTTATCATTCTTAAGTCTAGACACGTTTTTTTGCATTTATTGCATAAATAGTGTATAGACAAAAATTCATATCTTAGCATATCTGTTACTGTAAACTTTTCCTGACATCTTCTGAAAATTCCTCCGTAATTTACGGGATTTTGGTATTATATATACTGATGTAAATTATGTATTGAGGAGTACCAATCTAAATTCTATAATCTATCTTATATCAAAAATCAATTCCCTGATTATACAAGATGGATCACGTATCTAGTTCAAATTCCTTAAATTCCGACAGCTATTCCGATATGGATATTCACCTGAACTCCGAAGACAGTGTAACCGGAATGGATCAACCAATTAGCCATCATCTATTCTGGATGAATTGTGGATGGGTTCTTAGCTTACTTAGTCATTGGAGACAAGAAGAAGGCGATCCCTTCCATCCACCACATTGCCCTCTTGGCGAAGAACCTGAAGCACTTACCGGCGAGCCTGTTCGTAATACCATTTTCTCTCTCATCTCCAGAATATCTCGTCATGATCATATACTCTCTCAAATTCTGGATCTTATTCATCCGCTCGTCCGAATCGCCAATCATCCCGGTGTAGTAGAGGAAGTCAACGAGCTTCGCGCTCGGGTAGTGGCTTTGGAGAATATGGTGCAAAGGTTACAAGCACCAGCAGCATCACTGGCATCAACAGTACCACCGACAACAACATCAACAGTACCATTACCACCACCAACAACATCCGCATCGCAAACCTCAACTTCACAATCTGTCCCACGAGCATCAACGTCATACGCACCGTAGTTACCAAGAAATACCAGCAACCATAACCGATGAAGTATTAACTCATTTTCCCTGAAGAAATTTTATGTATATTTAATATATATGAATTTTGAAATCAAAATAAATCTTTTCGTACTAAGCTATTACGTGTGAATCTTAACTGGTAGGTACTACTCGGTTAGTTCATATTACTAATATGCAATGATGTACATCCTTCCTTAACAACTTAACCATTGTTAACTACAATCTCTGTTTCAACTTAATGAATTCCATTTCATAATAAACCAAGTGTATTAATCAATTACATAATTGATTTTACATTTTCAATTTCGATATACTCGAAACTTTCCAGAAAACATCATCTGTGCCTTGTAAGGTTCACAAAGATTCCACAAGCATCAACATCCTTCACCGAGAAATAAGAATAAATAATGGAGTATCGATTACATTAGCGAAATACTCCGCAAAGATTATGTAATCTTTAATGTTTTAGAGATTAATCATTTCTAAGTCAAGTCGAAAATCAAATGAGCTTAATATGATATTAACTCATTAAATCTGTATTAGATTTGAAAAGAAAAAAAATATATATATACATACATATATTTTCATAAAGACGGTAAAAAAAAAAATTCTTTTGTACAAAGTATTAATTGTGAAATCTTTAACGGGTAGGTACTACTCGAAAAATATTTAAGTTCACAATTAATATGTTACACTATACATTCTTCAATTTTGATTCAAAAATCATTAACTATACTCACTATCTTCACAATGATATACAATCATTTCATACAAATTCAATCACATATTCTGATATCGACGGATCAGAATCCAAGCCATAACTCTGAACCGGTGACATCATTCTTAGATCTCTACATCTTTCAAAGCTATACTTTGAATTCAAAATTATGCAAGATCCTTTAGCATTGTTTTTACCGAAATTAACGTTGCAATTCCTTTTCAAAGTATCCAGTATTATCAACCATTCAACCAGTCAACGATGACCTTTCAGACTTGTAATTTTGGCATATACGTTTTCGTTACTGGGGAACCTTTCATGTTTCACCACATTAGCAGTAAATTTACCAACAACTTCATTGATCTTTGACCTTCCGAAAAATCTTTATACTCATTGAAACCGTATCATGTACTCATCCACATCTTGTAACGGCAATTGCCATACCAACTATCGGGAATTAGCAATCAGTATTTTGAAATCTTGTAGCACGTCTACGCCAACAGTTATATGTGTACATATAACGTCTACCTCCTGGACTTACATACTTCGAATGTGAAGTTTCAAAAAAAAAAAAAAAACACCCCAAACTACGAAACTAGTTCTCCGAATTTTGGAAAAATGTTGATGAAGCAGCAAAAACTGTAAACGACCTTAACAGTCAAAAGTTTGATGATAAAGAATAGTATGGTGGTAAAGCTGAGAAAAAGAAAAAGTTTGGAACTGGAAAATGGATTGAGCAAAGTATGAAAGAGGCTGTGGATAAATCACAAGGACGAAACCTGTCTTCAAAGAATCCAAATGATTCAGTATCTGCTGAAGCCATTAACGAATACCTTGCTTCCGGATCTAAACCCTTGCGGACAATATTCTTCATCATCCTCTGATATTAGAAATTCTAAGATATCATCGTATCTTTCATTATAAATATCCTCCATATTTCTGGAGATAATTTCATAATCATTCTTATCGAAAATCAATTTTCTCTTTACGATATCTGTGTTACACCATAAAAGAAACTATTTTAGTTTCTAAATTCTGAAACTTTCAAGTTTAAAATATAAATGTTTTGAAGTAATGTTGGGAACTGAAGCATGAGTTAGTATAATATAATGACACTTGATCAACATGATTATATTACAGTAAGTCATGTTGAGTTTTTAATGGAACGTGACAAAGGTTCACAGATCACACCCTCATCATAAACCATGTTACATAACTCTTTCATTCTATATAATCTCTAAATATATCAAGAAAATATATTTCTTGATGATTCGGTCTTTTCCGGATATTCTGGTAATTTGACAAGTCAGATTGTGCCATTACCGTTTCTTTCTTAGAACATTAATTATGTCTATTCTGAAATTCATACCTACGAATTCTGGACCATTATTCGCTTGACTTAAGGTTGGGAAGAGAAAACGAAAGCATGAAGCTCCAAAATAAAATGGAGAACATAAAGCCCGATAACAACCCCGAAATTACAAACCGTGTATATCAATGCGTATAGCAATATAAAGACACGGGAGAATGAAAAACACTATAACCCCAAGGTAATAGTAGAAGAAAATAACCTCCTCTGGTGGCAGATGAAAAAGAAGAATGAATGATACGATAGCCAGGAAAATATCAAGAATCAGAACTGGATTAAGCATTTTCACAATCTATTGGGTTGTATGAAATAATAAAGAAGATTATAGGAGTGTTGAAAATAAATAAAACGGAAGAGGTCAATTTATAGCAAAATATCGGACGCAACAATAGAGGCAGGTTACGCATTTAATCAAAGGAAATCTTAATTTCCTTAAAATCTGAAGAATCAAATCTTATTTAGATTATGAAGATTTTTTATTCCTTAAATTCCGGAAATCAATCGTTATTACGTCAAGAGATAAGACGCATCTCTATTCTCCATATCACTCGATTACGATAACTTCTCTCATACGCTTCGAGTAATTGGATTGCTTTATCCATATTATTCAACGGTGATAAAACTCTATTTATCGACTCATATACGTCATGAAAACATTTTTATTGTTAGCCATGACGACCTCACTCAAATTTCGGGATGAAATTTCTTTAACGGGTAGGTACTGTGATGACCCAGAAATTTCTGATCAAATTTAAACTTAATCTTTGTATGATTAACATTTCTGACGCGATAAGCAAAGTCTATAAAACTGAATCTAAAAATTTTTGAACTACTTTCATATATTCAAATACCTTTCAGTTGTTTTCGACGATTCGCGAACAATTATATGTAAATAGTTACATATATACTATAACTTGAAAAGGTAACAATGTATTAATTGTTTGATACCGTACATTAAACTTATTGGTTTAAATATCTATTTGAATATATATGATAAGTTGAAATATTTATTATTAAAATTTATTTATAAATAACTTCCAATGTGTATTTAAAAACTGATTTTTGTATATTAAAAAGATATATACATATATATAATTTCAAGTTATTTAGTAAACGATAGTAACATTCGTTTATTGATTCGATTGATATTTAGATAAGTTAACTAAAGCATTTAAGATAAACCAGTAAAACACTAATTTGCTACAGTATTTTCAAATTGCTACAGTACCCAAAATGCTACAGTGTTTTCGAAAATCACTATTTGCTACAGTGAATTGCTACAGTAAAAAATTTTGCTTTACGATATCTGTGTTACACCATAAAAGAAACTATTTGCTACAGTACCCAAAATGCTACAGTGTTTTCGAAAATCACTAATTGCTACAGTGAATTGCTACAGTAAAAATTTACTTGCTACAGTACTTGCTACAGTAAACACTATTTTAAAATGTATTTTAGCAAATAGCGAGACGATGATTTATAGATGTAAATGACCAAAACACTCAAATGTATAAGTTATATTTTGAGTGATATAATTTAGGGATAATTTAAGGCTATATTTTGACTAAGGTACATGTCCCAAAATGTAATGTACAAGTTTTCTCAGCGTACGAAGGGACATTCGAAAAACCGGAACCGGGACATAAGTCGAGTGACGACGTACGACTTATCGAAACAAAAATTACAAATCAACTATGCACGAGAATAAAATATAATATATAATTAATTAATTTAAATTATATATTATATATATTATAAAAATATGTCGACGAGCTAGTTGCCAAAACATTGTGAGCTGGAAAAGTTTCCCATGCGATAGCATGGGAATTACACTGCCCAGCCATGCGATCGCATGGCAGTGGAAATCAGGCCAGGTCTATAAAGCTCGCAAGTTTTGTTCGAATATATTTATTTTTTTCTCAAAATCGCTCTTTCTCTCAAATATATATATATATATATATATATATATATATATATATATATATATATATATATATATATATATATATATATATATATATATATATATATATATATATATATATATATACATATATATATATATTATTATTATTATTATCATTATTATTATTATTAAGATTAATATTATTATTATTAATCTTATTATTTTTATTAGTAATATTATTAGTATTATACATAAAATACTACGACGAGGTTATGTCCAAACGATTTCAAAACAAGTTTACCTGAGCAAGCTAGAGTTAAGGAAATTATGGGTTATTTCCAAGGAGGTTATGGGTAATGTTCGGGAGTATATTTGTGAATCAAACCTAGTGTTTATCATCTCCGTTACGTCTACGTACTTTTCTACAATATTAAATCTCAATATTGATACGTTGAGATCTATGGTTATTCGATACTCTGAGTTTCGATCACATTACGATGAACGACTTTATATGCTGATAAGGTGAGTTTCATTGATTCCTTTTTAATTGCTTTTGCAATATATATTTTTAGGCTGAGAATACATACACTTTATTTTAAACGCAATGGATACAAGTACATACTAAATTCTACACTGAGTTTGAACCGAAAATCCCTTAGCTTTGGTAACTGTTAACTGCCAGTTATAAGAACTGGTGGGCGCGAGTAGTAGTATATGGATCCATAGGGCTTGATATCCCCGTCCGAGCTAGAGCACTAGCCTTTTAACGGACGTATGCTATTTGAGAAGCGTACATGTTGGTTTGCGTGTATTATTAAGATGATTATACAAAGGGTACAAATTATATATACGTTAAGTTTAGTTACCAGGGTGCTCAATTTCGTAGAATATTTTGATAAACGTTTCTAGATGAAACAACTGAAATCTTGTGATCCACCTTTATATACAGATTATACGAAACATTAAAACTATGAACTCACCAACCTTTGTGTTGACACTTATTAGCATGTTTATTCTCAGGTTTCCTAGAAGTCTTCCACTGTTTGCTTATATGTTATACAAGCTATGTGCATGGAGTCTTACATGGCATATTTATCAAGAAAACGTTGCATTCACCAAATCATCATCATGTATCTTATTTTGACTGCATTGTCAATGGAAGTACTATTGTAAACTTATTTACGGTGATTGTCTATATGTAAAAATCATCAGATGTCGAAAACCTTTGATTTAAATATTCATTTATGGTGTGCCTTTTCAAAAGAATGCAATGTTTACAAAACGTATCATATAGAGGTCAAATACCTCGCAATGAAATCGATGAATGACGTGTTCGTCCATATGGATTTGGTGCGATCGTCACAGTTGGTATCAGATCGTTGGTCCTAGCGAACCAGGTCTTGCATGAGTGTGTCTAACTGATAGTTGTTAGGATGCATTAGTAAGTCTGGACTTCGACCGTGTCTGCATGTCAAAAGTTTTGCTTATCATTTCTTGTCAGAAATTACATGCTTATCATTCTTAAGTCTAGACACGTTTTCTTGCATTTATTGCATAAATAGTGTATAGACAAAAATTCATATCTTAGCATATATGTTACTGTAAACTTTTCCTGACATCTTCCGAAAATTTCTCCGTAATTTACGGGATTTTGGTATTATATATACTGATGTAAATTATGTATTGAGGAGTACCAATCTAAATTCTATAATCTATCTTATATTAAAAATCAATTCCCTGATTATACAAGATGGATCACCTATCTAGTTCTAATTCCTTAAATTCCGACAGCTATTCCGATATGGATATTCACCTGAACTCCGAAGACAGTGTAACCGGAATGGATCAACCAATTAGCCATCATCTATTCTGGATGAATTGGGGATGGGTTCGTAGCTTACTTAGTCATTGGAGACAAGAATAAGGCGATCCCTTCCATCCACCACATTGCCCTCTTGGCGAAGAACCTGAAGCACTTACCGGCGAGCCTGTTCGTAATACCATTTTCTCTCTCATCTCCAGAATATCTCGTCATGATCATATACTCTCTCAAATTCTGGATCTTATTCATCCGCTCATCCGAACCGCCAATCATCCCGGTGTAGTAGAGGAAGTCAACGAGCTTCGCGCTCGGGTAGTGGCTTTGGAGAATATGGTGCAAAGGTTACAAGCACCAGCAGCATCACCGGCATCAACAGTACCACCTACAACAACATCAACAGTACCATTACCACCACCAACAACATCCGCATCGCAAACTCAACTTCACAATCTATCCCACGAGCATCAACGTCATACGCACCGTAGTTATCAAGAAATACCAGCAACAATAACCGATGAAGTATTAACTCATTTCCCCTGAAGAAATTTTATGTATATTTAATATATATGAATTTTGAAATCAAAATAAATCTTTTCGTACTAAGCTATTACGTGTGAATCTTAACTGGTAGGTACTACTCGGTTAGTTCATATTAATAATATGCAATGATGTACATCCTTCCTTAACAACTTAACCATTGTTAACTACAATCTCTGTTTCAACTTAATGAATTCCATTTCATAATAAACCAAGTGTATTAATCAATTACATAATTAATTTTACATTTTCAATTTCGATATACTCGAAACTTTCCAGAAAACATCATCTGTGCCTTGTAAGGTTCACAAAGATTCCACAAGCATCAACATCCTTCACCGAGAAATAAGAATAAATAATGGAGTATCGATTACATTAGCGAAATACTCCGCAAAGATTATGTAATCTTTAATGTTTTAGAGATTAATCATTTCTAAGTCAAGTCGAAAATCAAATGAGCTTAATATGATATTAACTCATTAAATCTGTATTAGATTTGAAAAGAAAAAAAATATATATATACATACATATATTTTCATAAAGACGGTAAAAAAAAAAATTCTTTTGTACAAAGTATTAATTGTGAAATCTTTAACGGGTAGGTACTACTCGAGAAATATTTAAGTTCACAATTAATATGTTACACTATACATTCTTCAATTTTGATTCAAAAATCATTAACTATACTCACTATCTTCACAATGATATACAATCATTTCATACAAATTCAATCACATATTCTGATATCGACGGATCAGAATCCAAGCCATAACTCTGAACTAGTGACATCATTCTTAGATCTCTACATCTTTCAAAGCTATACTTTGACTTCAAAACTATGCAAGATCCTTTAGCATTGTTTTTACTGAAATTAACGTTGCAATTCCTTTTCAAAGTATCCAGTATTATCAACCATTCAACCAGTCAACGATGACCTTTCAGACTTGTAATTTTGGCATATACGTTTTCGTTACTGGGGAACCTTTCATGTTCCACCACATTAGCAGTAAATTTACCAACAACTTCATTGATCTTTGACCTTCCGAAAAATCTTTATACTCATTGAAACCGTATCATGTACTCATCCACATCTTGTAACGGCAATTGCCATACCAACTATCGGGAATTAGCAATCAGTATTTTGAAATCTTGTAGCACATCTACGCCAACAGTTATATGTGTACATATAACGTCTACCTCCTGGACTTACATACTTCGAATGTGAAGTTTCCAAAAAAAAAAAACCCCAAACTACGAAACTAGTTCTCCGAATTTTGGAAAAATGTTGATGAAGCAGCAAAAACTGTAAACGACCTTAACAGTCAAAAGTTTGATGATAAAGAATAGTATGGTGGTAAAGCTGAGAAAAAAAAAGTTTGGAACTAGAAAACGGATTGAGCAAAGTATGAAAGAGGCTGTGGATAAATCACAAGGACGAAACCTGTCTTCAAAGAATTCAAATGACTCAGTATCTGCTGAAGCCATTAACGAATACCTTGCTTCCGAATCTAAACCTTGCGGACAATATTCTTCATCATCCTCTGATATTAGAAATTCTAAGATATCATCGTATCTTTCATTATAAATATCCTCCATATTTCTGGAGATAATTTCATAATCATTCTTATCGAAAATCAATTTTCTCTTTACGATATCTGTGTTACACCATAAAAGAAACTATTTTAGTTTCTAAATTCTAAAACTTTCAAGTTTAAAATATAAATGTTTTGAAGTAATGTTGGGAACTGAAGCATGAGTTAGTATAATATAATGACACTTGATCAACGTAATTATATTACAGTAAGTCATGTTGAGTTTCTAATGGAACGTGACAAACGTTCACAGATCACACCCTCATCATAAACCATGTTACATAACTCTTTCATTCTATATAATCTCTAAATATATCAAGAAAATATATTTCTTGATGATTCGGTCTTTTCCGGATATTCTGGTAATTTGACATGTCAGATTGTGCCATTACCGTTTCTTTCTTAGAACATTAATTATGTCTATTATGAAATTCTTACCTACGAATTCTGGACCATTATTCGCTTGACTTAAGGTCGGGAAGAGAAAACGAAAGCATGAAGCTCCAAAATAAAATGAAGAAAATAAAGCCCGATAACAACCCCGAAATTACAAACCGTGTATATCAATGCGTATAGCAATATAAAGACACGGGAGAATGAAAAACACTATAACCCCAAGGTAATAGTAGAAGAAAATAACTTCCTCTTGTGGCAGATGAAAAAGAAGAATGAATGATACGATAGCCAGGAAAATATCAAGAATCAGAACTGGATTAAGCATTTTCACAATCTATTGGGATGTATGAAATAATAAAGAAGATTATAGGAGTGTTGAAAATAAATAAAACGGAAGAGGTCAATTTATAGCAAAATATCGGACGCAACAATAGAGGCAGGTTACGCATTTAATCAAAGGAAATCTTAATTTCCTTAAAATCTGAAGAATCAAATCTTATTTAGATTATGAAGATTTTCTATTCCTTAAATTCTGGAAATCAATCGTTATTACGTCAAGAGATAAGACGCATCTCTATTCTCCATTTCACTCGATTACGATAACTTCTCTCATACGCTTCGAGTAATTGGATTGCTTTATCCATATTATTCAACGGTGATAAAACTCTATTTATCGACTCATATACGTCATGAAAATATTTTTGTTGTTAGCCATGACGACCTCACTCAAATTTCGGGACGAAATTTCTTTAACGGGTAGGTACTGTGATGACCCGGAAATTTCTGATCAAATTTAAACTTAATCTTTGTATGATTAACATTTCTGACGCGATAAGCAAAGTCTGTAAAACTGAATCTAAAAATTTTTGAACTACTTTCATATATTCAAATACCTTTCGGTTGTTTTCGACGATTCGCGAACAATTATATGTAAATAGATACATATATACTATAACTTGAAAAGGTAACAATGTATTAATTGTTTGATACCGTACATTAAACTTATTGGTTTAAATATCTATTTGAATATATATAATAAGTTGAAATATTTATTATTAAAATTTATTTATAAATAACTTCCAATGTGTATTTAAAAACTGATTTATGTATATTAAAAATATATATACATATATATAATTTCAAGTTATTTAGTAAACGATAGTAACATTCGTTTATTGATTCGATTGATATTTAGATAAGTTAACTAAAGCATTTAAGATGAACCAGTAAAACACTAATTTGCTACAGTATTTTCAAATTGCTACAGTACCCAAAATGCTACAGTGTTTTCGAAAATCACTATTTACTACAGTGAATTGCTACAGTAAAATGCTACAGTAACTTTGCTACAGTAAAACACTATTTTAAAATGTATTTTAACAAATAGCGAGGCGATGATTTATAGATGTAAATGACCAAAACACTCAAATGTATAAGTTATATTTTGAGTGATATAATTTAGGGATAATTTAAGGCTATATTTTGACTAAGGTACGTGTCCCAAAATGTAATGTACAAGTTTTCTCAGCGTACGAAGGGACATTGGAAAAATCGGAACCGGGACATAAGTCGAGTGACGACGTACGACTTATCGAAACAAAAATTACAAATCAACTATGCACGAGAATAAAATATAATATATAATTAATTAATTTAAATTATATATTATATATATTATAAAAATATGTCGACGAGCTAGTTGCCAAAACATTGTGAGCTGGAAAAGTTTCCCATGCAATCGCATTGGAATTACACTGCCCAGCCATGCGATCGCATGGCAGTGGAAATCAGGCCCGGTCTATAAAGCTCGCAAGTTTTGTTCGAATATATTTATTTTTTTTCTCAAAATCTCTCTGTCTCTCATATATATATATATATATATATATATATATATATATATATATATATATATATATATATATATATATATATATATATATATATATATATATATATAATTATTATTATTATTATTAAGATTAATATTATTATTATTAATCTTATTATTTTTATTAGTAATATTATTAGTATTATACATAAAATACTACGACGAGGTTATGTCCAAACGATTTCAAAACAAGTTTACGAGCAAGCTAGAGTTAAGGAAATTATGGGTTATTGCCAAGGAGGTTATGGGTAATGTTCGGGGGTATATTTGTGAATCAAACCTAGTTTTTATCATCTCTGTTACGTCTACGTACTTTTCTACAATATTAAATCTCAATATTGATATGTTGAGATCTATGGTTATTCGATACTCTGAGTTTCGATCACATTACGATGAATGACTTTATATGCTGATAAGGTGAGTTTCATTGATTCCTTTTTAATTGCTTTTGCAATATATATATTTAGGCTGAGAATACATGCACTTTATTTTAAAAGCAATGGATACAAGTACATACTAAATTCTACACTGAGCTTGAACCGAAAATTCCTTAGCTTTGGTAACTGTTAACTGCCAGTTATAAGAACTGGTGGCCACGAGTAGTAATATATGGATCAATAGGGCTTTATATCCCCGTCCGAGCTAGAGCACTAGCCTTTTAACGGACGTATGCTATTTGAGAAGCGTACAAGTTGGTTTGCGTGTATTATTAAGATGATTATACAAAGGGTACAAATTATATATACGTTAAGTTTAGTTACCAGGGTGCTCAATTTCGTAGAATATTTTGATAAACATTTCTGGATGAAACAACTGAAATCTTGTGATCCACCTTTATATACAGATTATACGAAACATTAAAACTATGAACTCACCAACCTTTGTGTTGACACTTGTTAGCATGTTTATTCTCAGGTTTCCTAGAAGTCTTCCGCTGTTTGCTTATATGTTAGACAAGCTATGTGCATGGAGTCTTACATGGCATATTTATCAAGAAAACGTTGCATTCACCAAATCATCACCATGTATCTTATTTTGACTGCATTGTCAATGGAAGTACTATTGTAAACTTATTTACGGTGATTGTCTATATGTAAAAATCATCAGATGTCGAAAACCTTTGATTTAAATATTCATTTATGGTGTGCCTTTTCAAAAGAATGCAATGTTTACAAAACGTATCATATAGAGGTCAAATACCTCGCAATGAAATCGATGAATGACGTGTTCGTCCATATGGATTTGGAGCGATCGTCACACCTTCCACAATAGTCTCACAAGACTTAATGCTAACAAAACCCATGTTTAAACTTATATATATATGCACACATTATCAAGTACATACATATATATATATATATATATATATATATATATATATATATATATATACACACACACACACATATATATTCGTACATTTACGCATAAGCTAACGAGTTATAGACGTACAAATGATTAAGTAGGTACCTTTCGATACGTAAGGGAAAATGGGGTGTTACAACTCTCCCCCACTTGAATCGGAGCGCGTCCTCGCGATCCAAGCCGCATGACAAGAAGGAAGATAAACCAACACAAACTCTTCGGGCTCCCAAGTAAACTCGGAACCCTTACTATGACGCCATTGAACTTTAAAAGTCCTAACCTCTTTATGTCTCAACCTTTTGACCTTCTCATCAAGTATAGCAATCGGCTCCTCAATATACTCTAACTTATTGTTTAGCTCAATTTCGTCTAAAGGCACCCAAGATGAATCATCCGCAAGAAACTTACGGAGATGAGAAACATGAAATGTACTATGGATCCCCTCAAGCTCTTCAGGTAATTCCAAATGATACGCAACTTCACTAACACAAGCTAAAACTTTAAATGGTCCAATAAACCGAGGAGCTAACTTTTCTCGTTTTCGAAATCGAATAATACCCTTCCATGGCGAAACCTTAAGCATCACCATGTCACCTTCTTGAAATTCGATCATTCGTCTACGCTTGTCGGCATACGACTTTTGCCTATCTTGAGCCTTTTTCAATTGCTCCCGAATCATATCAATTTTGCTATTAGTCTCTAAGACCAAATCGGTACTCCCGATTTCCTTTTGTCCCACTTCACCCCAACAAATCGGGGTTCGACACCTACGCCCATAAAGCATCTCATAAGGTGGCATTCCAATACTAGTATGATAACTATTATTGTATGAGAATTCCACCAAAGGTATGGGCTCGTCCCAACTACCACCAAAATCGATAATGCACGCACGTAACATATCTTCCAAAGTTTGATTTGTACGTTCGGTTTGACCGTCCGTTTGAGGATGATACGCCGTGCTTAATTTTAATTGCGTACCCATATCTTTGTGAAACTTTTCCCAAAATCGAGATGTAAAACGAGTATTTCGATCCGAAACAATCGATACAGGAACACCGTGTTGAGAGATGACTTCCTTAATAAACAACATAGCCAAGGTCTCCGACGATATCGCTTCCTTAATGGGAAGAAACAAAGCGCTTTTCGTCAATCGATCTACTATAACCCAAATCGAATCAAATTGGGTTCTCGCCGTTTTAGGTAACTTTGTGATGAAATCCATGGTAATGTGCTCCCATTTCCATTTCGGGATTTCTAACGGTTGTAACTTACCATACGGCTTTTGGTGATCGGCTTTAACTTGCAAACACATGACGCATTGCTCAACATACTTCACAACATCACATTTCATGCCCGGCCACCAATAATCTTTCCTTAAATCAAGATACATTTTTGTCGCGCCTGGATGAATGGAATACTTTGACTTATGTGCTTCATCGAGTAGCACTTGTCGGTAATCACCCATCTTAGGCACCCACACTCTTCCTTGAAAAGACAACAAACCACGCGAGCCCATAGTAATGAACTCCGATTGTCCCATAATTCGCTCCGCATTCTTGTTGTGAACGTAAGCCTCTATTTGAATCACACCGAGTTTTTCAAGAAAATTGTTAGTAATAATCATACGTAACAATCCCAATCGTAACGCCGGGTGATGACTCTTTCGACTTAACGCATCCGCGACCACATTCGCCTTGCCCGGATGATAAAGTATTTCACAATCATAGTCTTTTACCACATCCATCCACCTACGTTGACGATAATTCAAATCTCGTTGATTAAAGAGATGTTTCAAACTCTTATGATCCGAATAAATCGTACACTTGACACCATACAAGTAATGGCGCCAAATTTTCAACACATGCACAACCGCCGCCAACTCAAGATCATGAGTCGGATATCTCGTCTCGTGTTCCTTTAGTTGTCGAGAGGCATAAGCGATGACTTTACCTCTTTGCATTAGAACACACCCAATTCCATTTAACGAAGCATCACAATAAACCGTCATGTCTTCCACTCCTTCCGGCAACACTAACACCGGTGCTTGACACAACTTCTCTTTTAGCAATTGAAAAGCAATTTCTTGCTCGTTCTCCCAATTAAATCTCGCGTTCTTCCTTGTCAACTTCGTCAATGAAGAAGCGATTTTAGAAAAGTCTTGGATAAACCGACGATAATAATCGGCAAATCCGAGAAAACTTCGGACCTCCGTAGGCGTAGTCAGTTGTCTCCAACTCTTCACCGTCTCTATCTTCCCCGGATCCACTTGAATACCCTCCTTGTTCATAATATGACCAAGGAATTGAACTTCCCTTAGCTAAAATTCACATTTAGAGAACTTAGCATACAACTTCTCCTTTCGTAATGTCTTCAATACTTCACGCAAATGACGTTCTTGTTCGTTCATACTCTTTGAATAAACAAGTATGTCGTCAATGAACACAATTACCGACTTGTCCAACATAGGTTGGCACACTCGGTTCATAAGATCCATGAATGCCGCTGGTGCATTCGTAAGACCAAAAGGCATAACTACGAACTCAAAATGCCCATAACGTGTTCGAAAAGCCGTTTTCTCAATATCTTCCTCACGGACCCGCATTTGGTGATTGCCGGACCGTAGGTCGATCTTAGAGAAATATGTCGCACCTTGGAGTTGGTCAAACAAATCGTCAATCCGAGGCAATGGATAACGATTCTTAATCGTCACCTTATTCAACTCCCGGTAATCGATGCACATTCGCATGCTACCATCCTTCTTCTTCACAAACAAAACCGGAGCGCCCCATGGCGAAGCACTCGGTCGAATAAAACCCTTCTCGAGCAACTCTTGGGTTTGATTTAACAACTCTTGCATTTCCATCAGTGCTAAACGATAAGGAGTTTTAGCAATGGGAGTAGCTCCCGGAACCAACTCAATGCGAAATTCAACTTGTCTTTCCGCCGGAACACCCGGTAACTCGTCCGGAAAAACGTCTTCAAATTCCCTAACCACCAGAATTTCACGAATAGGTGGTGGCTCATCACGAGTATCAACAACATGGGCAAGAAAAGCCAAGCCACCACTAGCAAGAAAACGACGTGCCCGTGCAAAAGAACATATCGACACAAGTCTTCTTCGTCTATCGCCATGAATAATCAACTCTCCCCCACTTGGGGTCATCACACGTATAAACTTTTCATGGCATGCAATTTCAGATCTATTTCGATCGAGCCAATCCATAACAACAACGATATCAAAATCGCCCAAAGTCATAGGGATGAGATCAATTTTAAAGTTTTCGTCACCAAAAACGACATCACAATTCTTTCACACATCAACCACTAGCACCGTCTTGCCGTCCGCTATTTCAACTTGTACCGGACGACTTAACTTAGCTAATGGTCTATCAAGTTTAGGCACAAATTTTGGAGACACAAACGACAAATTTGCACCGCTATCAAAAAGAATCCTTGGCGGATTAGAATTAACCAAGAAGGTACCTGAGACAACTTCATTGGATTGCTTGGCTTCGTCGTTAGTCATCAAATAGTTTCAACCTCGAGCCGTACCCACCGCCTTTTCTAGCCTTTTAACATTATCGTTGTTCAAATCGGGACACTCTGACTTTCGGTGTCCTTCTTTGTTACAATTAAAACAGGTGAGCTTGTTTGTTGAATTTGGCTTCGGACAATCTCGAGCTATATGTCCACGTACCCCACAGTTGTAGCAAGTAGGGACAAAGTTCCCAAAACCACCGGTAGCGCCCTTCTTCACACTATTGACACTTTCGGAACCCTTTTTGTTCTTGTTCTTTTTATTTGAAAAATTCGAATAACTCGAACCTTCAAACTTTCTTTTTGAAAAAGTGAAATCGGTTTTTCTTGGAACCTCCGGCTCAAAACCCCGAGCCAACTCGAATAGCTCTTCAAAAGTCTTAGCCATTCCCCGACTAATCTTACCCTTGAACTCGCCGTTCAAGGTACGGTAGAAATCTTTCATTAGCTTGTGATCGTCACCAACATATTCCGGGCAAAAGCGAGTCTTTGCCAAAAAGGTAGACTTGAGAGTAACCAAGTCCATCGAACCTTATTGCAAATGATGCAACTCGTCCCGAATTCTATCAAGGTCGGAAGAAGTTCGGTATTCTTGGAAGAATTCCTTCTTAAACTCCTCCCATGTCAAGCTCATGCATTGCTCTTCGCCATATAAATTGATTTTATCGTCCCACCACAACTTGCCTTCTTCACGTAGCATGCTAGACCCATATCTCGTCTTCTTCTCGGGAGGACACTCCGCGGTACGGAACGCCCCCTCGATATCGGAAATCCAAAAAGTGCTTTTCAATGGATCCCTTACCCCATTAAGCATCGGAGGTTGAGTATCCTTGAAGTTTTTGTAGTGGAAATCCCGTCTTCCTTCACCTCCTTCACCACGAGGATAAATGTTTCTAGCTTCAAGAGCCTCTTCGATAGTGGCCTTCATTCGTTCATTTATCAAATCGGTCACTTGTCCATCGACCGAATCTTGGAAGACCTTTCGGACGTCCGTAAGAAAATCCGCTTTTAACTTTTTAAAGACGGCCTCAACCTTGGCCGAAAATTCGGGGTCCTCGCTTGTACCACCGATATCATTATCGTGTCCGTTTCTCATCTTCATTCTATAAAACGGAAAAGATTAAACAAAGAACGAAAAGACATAACATGTAAGTATATACATGTCCACCACACTACTCCATCTCGCTCGACAATCGTCGTACATTACTTGTTTGACACGATTTGCATCCGTAACAACGGTAGCTAATCGTTGTTACGCGAGCACATCGCATTAACTCGCTAGTACAACGTCCGTCTTGCTTGATGATTGCTAAACACAACACAAAACAATTAGCACAAGGTTAGCTCACATAAACCAAAGCACTAACAATTCCCGATTAGACCCAAAGTCCTACAAGTCCCGCATAAAGCGCTCACACAATAAAGTCTAAGTCTAGGCACCTATCTCGAGTCACCTAAATCCCTTAGACCATGCTCTGATACCACTTTAAACAACCCAACCCGTATTCCATACGATAATTTTTTTTATAATACATATTTACGCGCCAATTAAATATGTAAACCATTTCACAAGTTTCATTTAAACGTACATCAATTTAAATGTTTACAAAAGGCACGAAGGCCATTGATTAAGTTTTATACAAGTCTGACCCACTACAAATGATAGTTTATAATCCAAATGACACTCGAGCATGGTTTGGGGCTAAACTACCCAAAACGTTAGGCCAATTTCGAAGAGCTAACACCAAAAGCACCCCCCCAGACAACATAAGCGGGAGACCACTAGTCCAAACGTATGCCCTTACCCTTGTCCAAGCCGGAACCTATAAAATGGTAAACAACGAGAGGGTAAGCAAGGCTTAGTGAGTGCAACAATTATACATACATATATATATAATCTACTTACTTGCAAACACTTACCAAATCCGCATACATACTAGTTACATAATTAGCATACCTTTCACATGTATAACGCTAAGTATCACGATAACAAGGCTAGTATAACAATAGCTTATAACACAACAATACAATATGCTAAAACACAAGTATAATAATGATGTTCACAACATCCGTAGTACTCAAGATCTCAAGGCTAGCCCAACGAATGGTATCGTCAACATCAAACTTAAATCCCATTCGCCTATATTAATGTGGTATCGTCAACACCGAACTTTAAACGCACATATGAGGTATCGTCAACAACGAACTTTAAACCCTCATCAACGTCACTACAATAATCGTATGGCATCGTCAACATCGAACTTTAATTCCATACGTATGAGGTATCGTCAACAACGAACTTTAAACCCTCATCCACAACGTAATATACTCTAGGGTATGGTATCGTCAACATCGAACTTTAACCCATACCTCACAAGTAAATAAATCATATACATGCATATATAATTATTCCACTCACCTTAACACTTCGGTGGTGATTTAAATTCTTCCGCACACCTCGAGCAAAGTACCTAATACATAGGTACACATTCAATACACAACTAGTGGCATTTACCACATTACTTACACTTTGAGCATTTAATGACCCAAATCGCATTAAATGACTCAACCACACCCAAAACCGTCCTTAAATGCCAAGACTCATATTAAATCGCCAAAGCTAGTGATTTAAAGTCTACTAACATTAACTAGCACAACCTAGGGTAATTCATACCCATCTCACCCAAACTAGGTCAACATTACCCATTTTGACTCATTTTAACACTTTGACTCACAAACTAGTCATACTTAGTTCATTAACTATTTTCATCATCATTAACAAGTGTATTAGTGACAAAGAACCCATTTAACACTTTTAACTTCAAATCTCAAGTCCAAACCCTAGATTATAGTTACTTAGGGTTCCCTTTCATCAACACAACCCAAGTTCACCCATTTTAACCCCAAGTGGGTCACATAAGTTTCAAAAGAACCAAAACCCTAGCATAACTAATTTAAAACTCGAAACATAGAGTTAGAACTTACGGAGACTACCAACGCATAGCTAGAGACACAAGGAACAACTTTAAATCTCGCTCCTAGGTTTGATTCACAAATCTCCAACTCCAAATCTCAAGATTAAACTAAGTGGGTTTTGTGTTTTGGGAGAGAAAATGGAGAGAAAATGGAGAGAAAAGAGAAAAAGAAATGAATTAAATGGATATGTGGTGGAGATTTAATGCTCCCATCAGATCCACATGTCAATTTACCATTTTGCCCCTTAAAATCCCTTAAATTGAGCTAAGTCCGACACCAGTTCAGCAGAACTATCGCGGCGCGGCCTTAGTCGTCGTGGCGCGACACATAAAGGGAAAATAGGCCCTCCTTAACTCACTTCCTGATCCTGGTTCGCTTGATATGCCGCAGCGCGGACCCATTTGCCGCGGCGCGGCTTAAGGCTGCATCTGAACAGTTTGACCACCTTAAATAATTTTCGATGTTATTTAATTTGTACAATCCAAACCCGCTTCCTATATTCACCTAGCCTTCCACAATAGTCTCACAAGACTTAATGCTAACAAAACCCATGTTTAAACTTATATATATATGCACACATTATCAAGTATATATATATATATATATATATATATATATATATATATATATATATATATATATATATATATATATATATATATATATATATATATATATATATATATATATAGATATATATACATATATATATATATACACACATATATTCGTACATTTACGCATAAGCTAACGAGTTATAGACGTACAAATGATTAAGTAGGTACCTTTCGATACGTACGGGAAAACTGGGTGTTACAACTCTCCCCCACTTGAATCGGAGCGTGTCCTCGCGATCCAAGCCGCATGACAAGAAGGAAGATAAACCAACACAAACTCTTCGGGCTCCCAAGTAAACTCGGAACCCTTACTACGACGCCATTGAACTTTAAAAGTCCTAACCTCTTTATGTCTCAACCTTTTGACCTTCTCATCAAGTATAGCAATCGGCTCCTCAATATACTCTAACTTATTGTTTAGCTCAATTTCGTCTAAAGGCACCCAAGATGAATCATCCGCAAGAAACTTACGGAGATGAGAAACATGAAATGTATTATGGATCCCCTCAAGCTCTTCAGGTAATTCCAAGATACGCGACTTCACCAACACGAGCTAAAACTTTAAATGGTCCAATAAACCGAGGAGCTAACTTTCCTCATTTACGAAATCGAATAATACCCTTCCATGGCGAAACCTTAAGCATCACCATGTCACCTTCTTGAAATTTGATCTTTCGTCTACGCTTGTCGGCATACGACTTTTGCCTATCTTGAGCCTTTTTCAAATGCTCCCGAATCATATCAATTTTTCTATTCGTCTCCAAGACCAAATCGGTACTCCAGATTTCCTTTTGTCCCACTTCACCCCAACAAATCGGGGTTCGACACCTACGCCCATAAAGCATCTCATAAGGTGGCATTCCAATACTAGTATGATAACTATTATTGTACGAGAATTCCACTAAAGGTATGTGCTCGTCCCAACTACCACCGAAATCGATAATGCACGCAAGTAACATATCTTCCAAAGTTTGATTCGTACGTTCGGTTTGACCGTCTGTTTGAGGATTATACTCCGTGCTTAATTTTAATTGCGTACCCATATCTTCGTGAAACTTTTCCCAAAATCGAGATGTAAAACGAGTATCTCGATCCGAAACAATCGATACAGGAACACCGTGTCGAGAGATGACTTCCTTGATAAACAACTTAGCCAAGGTCTCCGACGATATCGCTTCCTTAATGGGAAGAAACAAAGCGCTTTTCGTCAATCGATCTACTATAACCCAAATCGAATCAAATTGGGTTCTCGCCATTTTAGGTAACTTTGTGATGAAATCCATGGTAATGTGCTCCCATTTCCATTTCGGGATTTCTAACGGTTGTAACTTACCATACGGCTTTTGATGCTCGGCTTTAACTTGCAAACACGTGACGCATTGCTCAACATACTTCACAACATCACGTTTCATGCCCGGCCACCAATAATCTTTCCTTAAATCAAGATACATTTTTGTCGTGCCCGGATGAATGGAATACTTTGACTTATGTGCTTCATCGAGTAGCACTTGTCGGTAATCACCCATCTTAGGCACCCACACTCTTCCTTGAAAAGACAAAAAACCACGCGAGCTCATAGTAATGAACTCTGATTGTCCCACAATTCGCTCCGCATGCTTGTTGTGAACGTAAGCCTCTATTTGAATCACACCGAGTTTTTCAAGAAAATCGTTAGTAATAATCATACGTAACAATCCCAATCGTAACGCCGGGTGATGACTCTTTCGACTTAACGCATCCGCGACCACATTCGCCTTGCCCGGATGATAAAGTATTTCACAATCATAGTCTTTTACCACATCCATCCACCTACGTTGACGATAATTCAAATCTCGTTGATTAAAGAGATGTTTCAAACTCTTATGATCCGAATAAATCGTACACTTGACACCATACAAGTAATGGCGCCAAATTTTCAATGCATGTACAACCGCCGCCAACTCAAGATCATGAGTCGGATATCTCGTCTCGTGTTCCTTTAATTGTCGAGAGGCATAAGTGATGACTTTACCTGTTTGCATTAGAACACACCCGATTCCATTTAACGAAGCATCACAATAAACCGTCATGTCTTCCACTCTTTCCGGCAACACTAACACCGGTGCTTGACACAACTTCTCTTTTAGCAATTGAAAAGCAATTTCTTGCTCGTTCTCCCAATTAAATCTCGCGTTCTTCCTTGTCAACTTCGTCAATGAAGAAGCGATTTTAGAAAAGTCTTGGATAAACCGACGATAATAACCGGCCAATTCGAGAAAACTTCGGACCTCCGTAGGTGTAGTCGGTTGTCTCCAACTCTTCACCGTCTCTATCTTCCCTGGAACCACTTGAATACCCTCCTTGTTCACAATATGACCAAGGAATTGAACTTCCCTTAGCCAAAATTCACATTTGGAGAACTTAGCATACAACTTCTCCTTTCGTAATGTCTTCAATACTTCACGCAAATGACGTTCATGTTCGTTCATACTCTTTGAATAAACAAGTATGTCGTCAATGAACACAATTACCGACTTATCCAACATAGGTTGGCACACTCGGTTCATAAGATCCATGAATGCCGCCGGCGCATTCGTAAGACCAAAAGGCATAACTACGAACTCAAAATGCCCATAACGTGTTCGAAAAGCCGTTTTCTCAATATCTTCCTCACGGACCCGCATTTGGTGATAGCCGGACCGTAGGTCGATCTTAGAGAAATATGTCGCATCTTGGAGTTGGTCAAACAAATCGTCAATCCGAGGCAATGGATAACGATTCTTGATCATCACCTTATTCAACTCCGGGTAATAGATGCACATTCGCATGCTACCATCCTTCTTCTTCACAAACAAAACCGGAGCGCCCCTTGGCGAAGCACTCGGTCGAATAAAACCCTTCTCGAGCAACTCTTGGGTTTGATTTAACAACTCTTGCATTTCCGTCAGTGCTAAACGATAAGGAGTTTTAGCAATGGGAGTAGCTCCCGGAACCAACTCAATGCGAAATTCAACTTGTCTTTCCGCCGGAACACCCGGTAACTCGTCCGGAAAAACGTCTTCAAATTCCCTAATCACCAGAATTTCACGAATAGGTGGTGGCTCATCACGAGTATCAACAACATGGGCAAGAAAAGCCAAGCCACCACTAGCAAGAAAACGACGTGCCCGTGCAAAAGAACATATCGGCACAAGTCTTCTTCGTCTATCGCCATGAATAATGAACTCTCCCCCACTTGGGGTCTTCACACGTATAAACTTTTCATGGCATGCAATATCGGCTCTATTTCGATCGATCCAATCCATACCAACAACGATATCAAAATCACCCAAAGTCATAGGGATGAGATCAATTTTAAAGTTTTCGGCACCAAAAATGACATCACAATTCTTACACACATCAACCACTAGCACCGTCTTGCCGTCCGCTATTTCAACTTCTACCGGACGACTTAACTTAGCTAACAGTCTATCAAGTTTAAGCACAAATTTTGGAGACACAAACGACAAATTTGCACCGCTATCAAAAAGAATCCTTGGCGGATTAGAATTAACCAAGAAGGTACCTGAGACAACTTCGTTGGATTGCTTGGCTTCGTCGTTAGTCATCAAATAGTTTTGACCTCGAGCCGTACCCGCCTCCTTTTCTAGCCTTTTAACATTATCGTTGTTCAAATCGGGACACTCTGACTTTCGGTGTCCTTCTTTGTTGCAATTAAAACAAGTGAGCTTGTTTGTTGAATTTGGCTTCGGACAATCTCGAGCGATATGTCCGAGTACCCCACAGTTGTAGCAAGTAGGGACAAAGTTCCCAAAACCACCGGTAGCGCCCTTCTTCACACTATTGACACTTTCGGAACCCTTTTTGTTCTTGTTCTTTTTATTTGAAAAATTCGAATAACTCGAACCTTCAAACTTTCTTTTTGAAAAAGTGAAATCGCTTTTTCTTGGAAACTCCAGCTCAAAACCCCGAGCCAACTCGAATAACTCTTCAAAAGTCTTAGCCATTCCCCAACTAATCTTACCCTTGAACTCGTCGTTCAAGGTACGGTAGAAATCTTTCATTAGCTTGTGATCGTCACCAACATATTCCAGGCAAAAGCGAGTCTTTGCCAAAAAGGTAGACTTGAGAGTAACCAAGTCCATCGAACCTTGTTGCAAATGATGCAACTCGTCCCGGATTCTATCAAGGTCGGAAGAAGTTCGGTATTCTTGGAAGAATTCCTTCTTAAACTCCTCCCATGTCAAGCTCATGCATTGCTCGTCGCCATATAAATTGATTTTATCGTCCCACCACAACTTACCTTCTTCACGTAGCATGCTAGACCCATATCTCGTCTTCTTCTTGGGAGGAAACTCCGCGGTACGGAACGCCCCCTCGATATCGGAAATTCAACAAGTGCTTTTCAATGGATCCCTTACCCCCATTAAACATCGGAGGTTGAGTATCCTTGAAGTTTTTGTAGTGGAAATACCGTCTTCCTTCACCTCCTTCACCACGAGGATAAATGTTTCTAGCTTCAAAAGCCTCTTCGATAATGGCCTTCATTCGTTCATTTATCAAATCGGTCACTTGTCCATCGACCGAATCTTGGAAGACCTTTCGGACGTCCGTAAGAAAATACGCTTTTAACTTTTTAAAGACGGCCTCAACCTTGGCCGAAAATTCGGGGTCCTCGTTTGTACCACCGATATCATTATCGTGTCCGTTTCTCGTCTTCATTCTATAAAACGGAAAAGATTAAACAAAGAACGAAAAGACATAACATGTAAGTATATACATGTCCACCACACTACTCCATCTCGCTCGACAATCGTCGTACATTACTTGTTTGACATGATTTGCACCCGTAACAACGGTAGCTAATCGTTGTTACGCGAGCACGTCGCATTAACTCGCTAGTACAACGTCCGTCTTGCTTGATGATTGCTAAACACAACACAAAACAATTAGCACAAGGTTAGCTCACATAAACCAAAGCACTAACAATTCCCGATTAGACCCAAAGTCCTACAAGTCCCGCATAAAGCGCTCACACAATAAAGTCTAAGTCTAGGCACCTATCTCGAGTCACCTAAATCCCTTAGACCATGCTCTGATACCACTTGAAACAACCCAACCCGTATTCCATACGATAATTTTTTTTTATAATACATATTTACGTGCCAATTAAATATGTAAACCATTTCACCATTTCACAAGTTCCATTTAAACGTACATCAATTTAAATGTTTACAAAAGGCACGAAGGCCATTGATTAAGTTTTATACAAGTTTGACCCACTACAAATGATAGTTTATAATCCAAACGACACTCGAGCATGGTTTGGGGCTAAACTACCCAAAACGTTAGGCCAACTTCGAAGAGCTAACACCAAAAGCACCCCCCAGACAACATAAGCGGGAGACCACTAGTCCAAACATATGCCTTTATCCTTGTCCAAGCCGGAACCTATAAAATGGTAAACAATGAGAGGGTAAGCAAGGCTTAGTGAGTGCAACAATTATACATACATATATATAACCTACTTACTTGCAGACACTTACCAAATCCGCATACATACTAGTTACATAATTAGAATACCTTTCACATGTATAACGCTAAGTATCACGATAACAAGGCTAGTATAACAATAGCTTATAACACAACAATACAATATGCTAAAACACAAGTATAACGATGATGTTCACAACATCCGTAGTACTCAAGATCTCAAGGCTAGCCCAACGAATGGTATCGTCTGTAGTGACCCGAACTTTTCCATGTTTATATATATTAATTGAGATTGATATTTACATGATTAAATGTTTCCAACATGTTAAGCAATCAAACTTGTTAAGACTTGATTAATTGAAATATGTTTCATATAGACAATTGACCACCCAAGTTGACCGGCGATTCACGAACGTTAAAACTTGTAAAAACGACATGACGATATATATATGGATATACATATGGTTAACATGAGATTATGATAAGTAAGTATCTCCATAAGTATATTAACAATGAGTTATATACATATAAACAAGACTACTAACTTAAGGATTTCGAAACGAGACATATATGTAACGATTATCGTTGTAACGACATTTAAATGTATATATATCATATTAAGATATATTAATATATCATAATATCATGATAATATAATAATTTAACATCTCATTAGATATAATAAACAATGGGTTAACAACATTAATTGAGATCGTTAACTTAAAGGTTTCAAAACAACACTTACATGTAACGACTAACGATGACTTAACGACTCAGTTAAAATGTATATACATGTAGTGTATTTAGATGTATTAAAATACTTTTGGAAGACTTCAAGACATATATCAAAACACTCATACTTAACGAAAATGGTTACAGTTACTTTTCCATTCTTTTCTTTCATCAAGAATTCTAGTCGTATTCTTACCCGTATTATACACAGCTTCAAAACGTACTTACTATGAGTATATACCAATAGGAACTAGCATGGGATTCCACTCTTGATTATGTCATGTATGACTAATCAATTTTAACTTCTACCATGAGCTAGTCAACTAACTAGAACTCCTTTTAACCCCACTCACCACTCACCAATTACCACTCATCATTTACTTCCAATTCTCTTTCTAATTCTCTCTCAACACACACACACACACACACACACACACACTATTATGAATGTATTTTTCCAGTAGTTAATCATCATCTTCATCAAAAATCACTTCAAGAATCAAGCTATAATCATCATAGGAAGAACACTTCAAGAACACTTCAAAAATCCCTTCAAGTTTACTAATTTACTTCCAAGCTTTCTAATCCATTCCAAGTAATCATCTAAGATAAAGAAACCTTTGTTATATAAAGTAGGTTATCTTTCTTATTCAAGGTAATATTCATATTCAAACTTTGATTCAATTTCTATAACTATAAACTATCTTAATTCGAGTAAAAATCTTACTTGAACTTGTTTTTGTGTCATGATCCTACTTCAAGAACTTTCAAGCCATCCAAGATCCTTTGAAGCTAGATCATTTCTTGTCACTTCTAGTAGATTTACCTACTAAACTTGAGGTAGTAATGATGTTCATAACATCATTCGATTCATATATATAAAACTATCTTATTCGAAGGTTTAAACTCGTAATCACTAGAACATAGTTTAGTTAATTCTAAACTTGTTCGCAAACAAAAGTTAATCCTTCTAACTTGACTTTTAAAATTAACTACACACATGTTCTATATCTATATGATATTCTAACTTAATGATTTAAAACCTGGAAACACGAAAAACACCGTAAAACCGGATTTACGCCGTCGTAGTAACACCGCGGGCTGTTTTGGGTTAGTTAATTAAAAACTATGATAAACTTTGATTTAAAAGTTGTTATTCTGAGAAAATGATTTTTATTATGAACATGAAACTATATCCAAAAATTATGGTTAAACTCAAAGTGGAAGTATGTTTTCTAAAATGGTCATCTAGACGTCGTTCTTTCGACTGAAATGACTACCTTTACAAAAACGACTTGTAACTTATTTTTCCGACTATAAACCTATACTTTTCTGTTTAGATTCATAAAATAGAGTTCAATATGAAACCATATCAATTTGATTCACTTAAAACGGATTTAAAATGAAGAAGTTATGGGTAAAACAAGATTGGATAATTTTTCTCATTTTAGCTACGTGAAAATTGGTAACAAATCTATTCCAACCATAACTTAATCAACTTGTATTGTATATTATGTAATCTTGAGATAACATAGACACGTATACAATGTTTCAACCTATCATGTCGACACATCTATATATATTTCGGAACAACCATAGACACTCTATATGTGAATGCTGGAGTTAGCTATACAGGGTTGAGGTTGATTCCAAAATATATATAGTTTGAGTTGTGATCAATACTGAGATACGTATACACTGGGTCGTGGACAACTAGTTGTAGGTTACTAACGAGGACAGCTGACTTAATAAACTTAAAACATCAAAATATATTAAAAGTGTTGTAAATATATTTTAAACATACTTTGATATATATGTATATATTGTTATAGGTTCGTGAATCAACCAGTGGCCAAGTCTTACTTCCCGACGAAGTAAAAATCTGTGAAAGTGAGTTATAGTCCCACTTTTAAAATATAATATTTTTGGGATGAGAATACATGCAGGTTTTATAAATGATTTACAAAATAGACACAAGTACGTGAAACTACATTCTATGGTTGAATTATCGAAATCGAATATGCCCCTTTTTATTAAGTCTGGTAATCTAAGAATTAGGGAACAGACACCCTAATTGACGCGAATCCTAAAGATAGATCTATTGGGCCTAACAAACCCCATAAAAAGTACCAGATGCTTTAGTACTTCGAAATTTATATCATATCCGAAGGGTGTCCCGGAATGATGGGGATATTCTTATATATATGCATCTTGTTAATGTCGGTTACCAGGTGTTCACCATATGAATGATTTTTATCTCTATGTATGGGATGTGTATTGAAATATGAAATCTTGTGGTCTATTGTTACGATTTGATATATATAGGTTAAACCTATAACTCACCAACATTTTTGTTGACGTTTAAAGCATGTTTATTCTCAGGTGAATACTAAGAGCTTCCGCTGTTGCATACTAAAATAAGGACAAGATTTGGAGTCCATGTTTGTATGATATTGTGTAAAAACTACATTCAAGAAACTGATTTCGATGTAACATATTTGTATTGTAAACCATTATGTAATGGTCGTGTGTAAACAGGATATTTTAGATTATCATTATTTGATAATCTACGTAAAGCTTTTTAAACCTTTATTTATGAAATAAAGGTTATGGTTTGTTTTAAAAATGAATGCAGTCTTTGAAAAACGTCTCATATAGAGGTCAAAACCTCGTAATGAAATCAATTAATATGGAACGTTTTTAATCAATAAGAACGGGACATTTAAGTTGGTATCCGAGCGTTGGTCTTAGAGAACCAGAAAATTTGCGTTAGTGTGTCTTATCGTGTTTGTTAGGATGCATTAGTGAGTCTGGACTTCGACCGTGTTTTCTTTAAAAATGATTGCTTAACATTTTTGTTGGAAACTATATATTTTTAACATATGAATATTATGTGATATATTAATCTCTTAACGTGTTTGATATTATGTGATAGATGTCTACCTCTAGAACAAGTCCCAATAACTCACCTAATAATAATGAAGAGTCAAATGTAAATTGGAATGATTCGTGGACTGATTCACAAGTTCCCGAAGAGGAACCGGAAGAAGAGTCGGAATCGGAAGAAGAATCGGAACCGGAAGAAGAATCGGAACCGGAAGAAGAAATAGAACCGGTGGGGGAAATAATAAAACGGTTAAGTAAAAGAGAATCCTCAACCAACCGACCAAGGTTAATTATGGTCAATGGTGTTTCCGCCAAGGAAGCAAAATATTGGGAGGATTACCAATTCTCCGATGAATCGGATTCCGACGAGAATTCCGATGATGTTATAGAAATTACCCCAACTGAATTTAAAAAGGCAAAAGAAAATAATAAGGGAAAGGGCATAAAAAAAGAGAAATCTAATTCCAACCCCGATGAACTTTATATGTATCATCAACCCCCGAAGTCCTTAAGTTGTAACAATGACCCGGGAACCTCTAAACCACCAGGTTTTTCTAAACCAATGTGGACAACGACGGCTCGTATTAGGGGAACATCATATATCCCTAGAAACTTGGCAAAACGAACCAAACCCGAACAAGAAGAAACGACGAGTCGGAATAAGATAGTTGTATTCGTGTGGTGTAATATATATAATATAGTGTGCTTATGCTTTATGATATATGTAAAAATTGCTTGTATTAATAAGTATTTTTTTTATGAATCTAACTCTTGTCTATTTTACAGTATAAAAACACAAAATGGATAGACAACCCAATATTTTAAGAGACCTACCCGGAGACATGATTGATGAAATCTTGTCTAGAGTCGGTCAGAATTCCTCGGCACAACTATTTAAGGCGAGATCAGTTTGTAAGACATTTGAAGAACGTTCCAAGAATGCCTTGGTTTATAAAAGGCTTTCGTTCGAAAGATGGGGGATATCACATTGGGAAATCCATAAGTTACGATGTGTTTACTTTGACGCATATATTGCGGGGAACCCAAATGCTATTTTACGCAACGGGTTAAGAAATTATTTTGACTAAGTATATCCGAATATAGGACTTCGTGATTTAGAAAAAGCGGCTAACATGCAACATAAAGAGGCATGTTATGCTTATGGGTTAGTAATGTTCGCTTCTCACCAAAGTGAGAACAAGAACATCGGGCTACAACTATTAAACAAAACGTTCCCACAAGTGACGGAGTCGGTAATTAGGGTAAGAAATGAGGTTTTTAGGTTATTACGAGACTGTTGGTCATTACGTAACCCTCGTCCCTTTGACGATGTTACAACACGCTGTATTATCAACGGCCATAACGGTTATGTTCCACAAGACCAAGGATGGGAAGTAGTCCTAGTAAAACCAGAATGCATGACTTGTTTCTGGACGTATGAATTACGTGTCTTTATTGCCTTTGCTGAACGACTTGTGTACTAGCTAGAATTATCTTCACAACTATCTTGTATCAAAGTTATTGTGTGCTATATTTCATGCTTTATGTAAAATAAGCGGTATTGTAAGTTTGTAAAATATTGTATAAAAGTTTGAACGCGAAATATTATTACAATCAGTTTTTCATATAGAATTGTAGTAGTTGAATTGTATATTAGCTACTAAGTATGAACTTAACGGGTAGGTACTACCCGAATTTAAACTTATAAAACGCTAATATGAAGAAAAAGCTTTTATAAATGAGTTCATATTATGCTACGAAATACTATTAACTACTCTTAATATTCTGTATGATTAACTTGTTCCATTTGACTATTTTGAAGGAAATGGCACCGACTACTCGACACACCGTGAATATGAATGAAGAGGAATTCCGTACTTTTCTAGCTTCAAACATAGCCGCAGTACAGGCTGCGCTACATACCAACAATAACCTTGGATCTGGCAGCACAGGAAATCATGTAGGATGCACCTACAAAGAATTCACTGCCTGCAAACCTTTGGAATTTGATGGAACCGAAGGACCGATCGGATTGAAACGGTGGACCGAGAAGGTCGAATCGGTGTTTGCCATAAGTAAGTGTACTGAAGAGGACAAAGTGAAGTACGCTACGCATACCTTCACAGGTTCTGCGTTAACATGGTGGAATACCTATCTAGAGCAAGTGGGACAAGATGATGCGTACGCACTACCGTGGTCAGCATTCAAGCACTTGATGAACGAGAAGTACCGTCCCAGAACCGAGGTCAATAAGCTCAAGACAGAACTTAGAGGGTTACGAACCCAAGGATTTGATATTACCACGTACGAAAGACGATTCACAGAATTGTGCCTATTGTGTCCGGGAGCATTCGAAGATGAGGAAGAGAAGATCGACGCGTTTCTGAAAGGATTACCGGAAAGAATCCAAGAAGATATAAGTTCACACGAGCCCGCCTCCATACAACAGGCATGTAGAATGGCTCACAAACTAGTGAACCAGATTGAAGAAAGAATTAAAGAACAGACTGCTGAAGAGGCCAATGTGAAGCAAGTCAAAAGAAAGTGGGAGGAAAACGGTGATAAGAATCACCAATACAACAACAACAGCAATTACAACAATAATCGCAACAATTATCCCAACAATCGCAACATCAATCGCAACTACAACAAACGGCCCAACAACAACAACAACAACAACAACAACAACAACAACAACAACAACAACAACAACAACAACAACAACAACAACAACAACAACAACAACAACAACAACAACAGCAACTACAACAATCATCCCAACAACAATAATAACCGCAACAACAACAACAATCAGAAGCAGCTATGCCAAAGGTGTGAAAAGTATCACTCGGGGTTCTGCACCAAATTTTGCAACAAGTGTAAAAGAAATGGTCATAACGCGGCGAAGTGTGAGGTCTACGGACCAGGGGTTAATAGAACAAAAGGAACAAATGGTGTCGGAACAAGTAATGGCGGAGCAAGTAGTGTCGGAGCAAGTTATGCCAATGTAGTTTGTTATAAATGTGGAAAATCGGGCCACATTATTAGAAATTGCCCGAACCAGGAGAACACAAATGGACAAGGCCGCGGAAGAGTTTTCAATATTAATGCGGCAGAGGCACAGGAAGACCCGGAGCTTGTTACGGGTACGTTTCTTATTGACAATAAATCTGCTTACGTTTTATTTGATTCGGGTGCGGATAGAAGCTATATGAGTAGAGATTTTTGTGCTAAATTAAGTTATCCATTGACGCCTTTGGATAGTAAATTTTTACTCGAATTAGCAAATGGTAAATTAATTTCAGCAGATAATATATGTCGGAATCGAGAAATTAAACTGGTTAGCGAAACATTTAAGATTGATTTGATACCAGTAGAGTTAGGGAGTTTTGATGTGATAATCGGTATGGACTGGTTGAAAGAAGTGAAAGCAGAGATCGTTTGTTACAAAAATGCAATTCGCATTATACGAGAAAAAGGAAAACCCTTAATGGTGTACGGAGAAAAGGGCAACACGAAGCTACATATTATTAGTAATTTGAAGGCACAAAAACTAATAAGAAAAGGTTGCTATGCTGTTCTAGCACACGTCGAGAAAGTACAAACTGAAGAAAAGAGCATCAATGATGTTCCCATTGCAAAAGAAAAAACCCGATGTATTTCCGAAAGAATTACCGGGATTACCCCCACAGCGATCCGTTGAATTTCAAATAGATCTTGTACCAGGAGCATCACCAATAGCTCGTGCTCCTTACAGACTCGCACCCAGCGAGATGAAAGAACTGCAAAGCCAATTACAAGAACTTTTAGAGCGTTGTTTCATTCGACCAAGCACATCACCGTGGGGAGCTCCTGTTTTGTTTGTCAAGAAGAAAGATGGTACACTCAGGTTGTGTATCGACTACCGAGAGTTGAACAAACTTACCATCAAGAACCGCTACCCACTACTGAGAATCGACGACTTATTTGATCAACTACAAGGCTCGTCTGTTTATTCAAAGATTGACTTACGTTCCGGGTATCATCAAATGCGGGTGAAAGAAGATGATATTCCAAAGACTGCTTTCAGAACACGTTACGGTCATTACGAGTTTATGTTCATGCCGTTTGGTTTAACTAACGCACCAGCTGTGTTCATGGACCTTATGAACCGAGTGTGTGGACCATACCTTGACAAGTTTGTCATTGTTTTAATTGATGACATACTTATTTACTCAAAGAATGACCAAGAACACGGTGAACATTTGAGAAAGGTGTTAGAAGTATTGAAGAAGGAAGAATTGTACGCTAAGTTTTCAAAGTGTGCATTTTGGTTGGAAGAAGTTCAATTCCTCGATCACATAGTGAACAAAGAAGGTATTAAGGTGGATCCGGCAAAGATAGAGACTGTTGAAAAGTGGGAAACCCCAAAAACTCCAAAACACATACGCCAGTTTTTAGGACTAGCTGGTTACTACAGAAGGTTCATCCAAGACTTTTCCAGAATAGCAAAACCCTTGACTGCATTAACGCATAAAGGGAAGAAATTTGAATGGAATGATGAACAAGAGAAAGCGTTTCAGTTATTGAAGAAAAAGTTAACTACGGCACCTATATTGTCATTGCCTGAAGGGAATGATGATTTTGTGATTTATTGTGACGCAACAAAGCAAGGTCTCGGTTGTGTATTAATGCAACGAACGAAGGTGATTGCTTATGCGTCTAGACAATTGAAGATTCACGAACAAAATTATACGACGCATGATTTGGAATTAGGCGCGGTTGTTTTTGCATTAAAGACTTGGAGGCACTACTTATATGGGGTCAAAAGTATTATATATACCGACCACAAAAGTCTTCAACACATATTTAATCAGAAACAACTGAATATGAGGCAGCGTAGGTGGATTGAATTATTGAATGATTACGACTTTGAGATTCGTTACCACCCGGGGAAGGCAAATGTGGTAGCCGATGCCTTGAGCAGGAAGGACAGAGAACCCATTCGAGTAAAATCTATGAATATAATGATTCATAATAACCTTACTACTCAAATAAAGGAGGCGCAACAAGGAGTTTTAAAAGAGGGAAATTTAAAGGATGAAATACTCAAAGGATCGGAGAAACATCTTAATATTCGGGAAGACGGAACCCGGTATAGGGCTGAAAGGATTTGGGTACCAAAATTTGGAGATATGAGAGAAATGGTACTTAGAGAAGCTCATAAAACCAGATACTCAATACATCCTGGAACGGGGAAGATGTACAAGGATCTCAGGAAATATTTTTGGTGGTCGGGTATGAAAGCCGATGTTGCTAAATATGTAGGAGAATGTTTGACGTGTTCTAAGGTCAAAGCTGAGCATCAGAAACCATCAGGTCTACTTCAACAACCCGAAATCCCGGAATGGAAATGGGAAAACATTACCATGGATTTCATCACTAAATTGCCAAGGACTGCAAGTGGTTTTGATACTATTTGGGTAATAGTTGATCGTCTCACCAAATCAGCACATTTCCTGCCAATAAGAGAAGATGACAAGATGGAGAAGTTAGCACGACTGTATTTGAAGGAAGTCGTCTCCAGACATGGAATACCAATCTCTATTATCTCTGATAGGGATGTCAGATTTATTTCAAGATTCTGGCAGACATTACAGCAAGCATTAGAAACTCGTCTAGACATGAGTACTGCCTATCATCCACAAACTAATGGGCAGAGCGAAAGGACGATACAAATGCTTGAAGACATGCTACGAGCATGTGTTATTGATTTCGGAAACAGTTGGGATCGACATCTACCATTAGCAGAATTTTCTTACAACAACAGCTACCATTCAAGCATTGAGATGGCGCCGTTTGAAGCACTTTATGGTAGAAAGTGCAGGTCTCCAATTTGTTGGAGTAAAGTGGGGGATAGACAGATTACGGGTCCGGAGATTATACAAGAAACTACCGAGAAGATCATCCAAATTCAACAACGGTTGAAAACCGCCCAAAGTCGACAAAAGAGATACGCTGACATTAAAAGAAAAGATATAGAATTTAAAATTGGAGAGATGGTCATGCTTAAAGTTGCACCTTGGAAAGGCGTTGTTCGATTTGGTAAATGAGGGAAATTAAATCCAAGGTATATTGGACCATTCAAGATTATTGATCGTGTCGGACCAGTAGCTTACCGACTTGAGTTACCTCAACAACTCGCGGCTATACATAACACTTTCCACGTCTCGAATTTAAAGAAATGTTTTGCTAAAGAAGATCTCACTATTCCGTTAGCATACAATTTCTCTTTTCGTAATGTCTTCAATACTTCACGCAAATGACGTTCATGTTCGTTCATACTCTTTGAATAAACAAGTATGTCGTCAATGAACACAATTACCGACTTGTCCAACATAAGTTGGCACACTCGGTTCATAAGATCCATGAATGCCGCCGGTGCATTCGTAAGACCAAAAGGCATAACTACGAACTCAAAATGCCCATAACGTGTTCGAAAAGCCGTTTTCTCAATATCTTCCTCACGGACCCGCATTTGGTGATAGCCGGACCGTAGGTCGATCTTAGAGAAATATGTCGCATCTTGGAGTTGGTCAAACAAATCATCAATCTGAGGCAATGGATAACGATTCTTGATCGTCACCTTATTCAACTCCGGGTAATCGATGCACATTCGCATGCTACCATCCTTCTTCTTCACAAACAAAACCGGAGCGCCCCTTGGCGAAGCACTCGGTCGAATAAAACCCTTCTCGAGCAACTCTTGGGTTTGATTTAACAACTCTTGCATTTCCATCGGTGCTAAACGATAAGGAGTTTTAGCAATGGGAGTAGCTCCCGGAACCAACTCAATGCGAAATTCAACTTGTCTTTCCGCCGGAACACCCGGTAACTCGTCCGGAAAAACGTCTTCAAATTCCCTAACCACCAGAATTTCACGAATAGGTGGTGGCTCATCACGAGTATCAACAACATGGGTAAGAAAAGCCAAGCCACCACTAGCAAGAAAATGACGTGCCCGTGCAAAAGAACATATCGGCACAAGTCTTCTTCGTCTATCGCCATGAATAATGAACTCTCCCCCACTTGGGGTCTTCACATGTATAAACTTTTCATGGCATGCAATATCGGCTCTATTTCGATCGAGCCAATCCATACCAACAACGATATCAAAATCGCCCAAAGTCATAGGGATGAGATCAATTTTAAAGTTTTCGGCACCAAAAACGACATCACAATTCTTACACACATCAACCACTAGCACCGTCTTACCGTCCGCTATTTCAACTTTTACCGGACGACTTAACTTAGCTAACAGTCTATCAAGTTTAGGCACAAATTTTGGAGACACAAACGACAAATTTGCACCGCTATCAAAAAGAATCCTTGGCGGATTAGAATTAACCAAGAAGGTACCTGAGACAACTTCGTTGGATTGCTTGGCTTCGTCGTTAGTCATCAAATAGTTTTGACCTCGAGCCGTACCCGCCGCCTTTTCTAGCCTTTTAACATTATCGTTGTTCAAATCGGGACACTCTGACTTTCGGTGTCCTTCTTTGTTGCAATTAAAACAAGTGATCTTGTTTGTTGAATTTGGCTTCGGACAATCTCGAGCCATATGTCCGAGTACCCCACAGTTGTAGCAAGTAGGGACAAAGTTCCCAAAACCACTGGTAGCGCCCTTCTTCACACTATTGACACTTTCGGAACCCTTTTTGTTCTTGTTCTTTTTATTTGAAAAATTCGAATAACTCGAACCTTCAAACTTTCTTTTTGAAAAAGTGAAATCGCTTTTTCTTGGAACCTCCTGCTCAAAACCCCGAGCCAACTCGAATAACTCTTCAAAATTCTTAGCCATTCCCCAACTAATCTTACCCTTGAACTCGTCGTTCAAGGTACGGTAGAAATCTTTCATTAGCTTGTGATCGTCACCAACATATTCCGGGCAAAAGCGAGTCTTTGCCAAAAAGGTAGACTTGAGAGTAACCAAGTCCATCGAACCTTGTTGCAAATGATGCAACTCATCCCGGATTCTATCAAGGTCGGAAGAAGTTCGGTATTCTTGGAAGAATTCCTTCTTAAACTCCTCCTATGTCAAGCTCATGCATTGCTCGTCGCCATATAAATTGATTTTATCGTCCCACCACAACTTGCCTTCTTCACGTAGCATGCTAGACCCATATCTCGTCTTCTTCTTGGGAGGACACTCCGCGGTACGGAACGCCCCCTCGATATCGGAAATTCAACAAGTGCTTTTCAATGGATCCCTTACCCCCATTAAACATCGGAGGTTGAGTATCCTTGAAGTTTTTGTAGTGGAAATCCCGTCTTCCTTCACCTCCTTCACCACGAGGATAAATGTTTCTAGCTTCAAGAGCCTCTTCGATAATGGCCTTCATTCGTTCATTTATCAAATCGGTCACTTGTCCATCGACCGAATCTTGAAAGGCCTTTCGGACGTCCGTAAGAAAATACGCTTTTAACTTTTTAAAGACGGCCTCAACCTTGGCCGAAAATTCTGGGTCCTCGCTTGTACCACCGATATCATTATCGTGTCCGTTTCTCGTCTTCATTCTATAAAACGGAAAAGATTAAAAAAGAACGAAAAGACATAACATGTAAGTATATACATGTCCACCACACTACTCCATCTCGCTCGACAATCGTCGTACATTACTTGTTTGACACGATTTGCACCCGTAACAACGGTAGCTAATCGTTGTTACGCGAGCACGTCGCATTAACTCACTAGTACAACATCCGTCTTGCTTGATGATTGCTAAACACAACACAAAACAATTGGCAAAAGGTTAGCTCACATAAACCAAAGCACTAACAATTCCCGATTAGACCCAAAGTCCTACAAGTCCCGCATAAAGCGCTAAAACAATAAAGTCTAAGTCTAGGAACCTATCTCGAGTCGCCTAAATCCCTTAGACCATGCTCTGATACCACTTGAAACAACCCAACCCGTATTCCATACGATAATTTTTTTTTATAATACATATTTACGTGCCAATTAAATATGTAAACCATTTCACCATTTCACAAGTTCCATTTAAACGTACATCAATTTAAATGTTTACAAAAGGCACGAAGGCCATTGATTAAGTTTTATACAAGTTTGACCCACTACAAATGATAGTTTATAATCCAAACGACACTCGAGCATGGTTTGGGGCTAAACTACCCAAAACGTTAGGCCAACTTCGAAGAGCTAACACCAAAAGCACCCCCCAGACAACATAAGCGGGAGACCACTAGTCCAAACGTATGCCCTTATCCTTGTCCAAGCCGGAACCTATAAAATGGTAAACAATGAGAGGGTAAGCAAGGCTTAGTGAGTGCAACAATTATACATACATATATATAACCTACTTACTTGCAGACACTTACCAAATCCGCATACATACTAGTTACATAATTAGAATACCTTTCACATGTATAACGCTAAGTATCACGATAACAAGGCTAGTATAACAATAGCTTATAACACAACAATACAATATGCTAAAACACAAGTATAACGATGATGTTCACAACATCCGTAGTACTCAAGATCTCAAGGCTAGCCCAACGAATGGTATCGTCTGTAGTGACCCGAACTTTTCCATGTTTATATATATTAATTGAGATTGATATTTACATGATTAAATGTTTCCAACATGTTAAGAAATCAAACTTGTTAAGACTTGATTAATTGAAATATGTTTCATATAGACAATTGACCACCCAAGTTGACCGGCGATTCACGAACGTTAAAACTTGTAAAAACGACATGACGATATATATATGGATATACATATGGTTAACATGAGATTATGATAATTAAGTATCTCCATAAGTATATTAACAATGAGTTATATACATATAAACAAGACTACTAACTTAAGGATTTCGAAACGAGACATATATGTAACGATTATCGTTGTAACGACATTTAAATGTATATATATCATATTAAGATATATTAATATATCATAATATCATGATAATATAATAATTTAACATCTCATTAGATATAATAAACAATGGGTTAACAACATCAATTGAGATCGTTAACTTAAAGGTTTCAAAACAACACTTACATGTAACGACTAATGATGACTTAACGACTCAGTTAAAATGTATATACATGTAGTGTATTTAGATGTATTAAAATACTTTTGGAAGACTTCAAGACATATATCAAAACACTCATACTTAACGAAAATGGTTACAGTTACTTTTCCATTCTTTTCTTTCATCAAGAATTCTAGTCGTATTCTTACCCGTATTATACACAGCTTCAAAACGTACTTACTATGAGTATATACCAATAGGAACTAGCATGGGATTCCACTCTTGATTATGTCATGTATGACTAATCAATTTTAACTTCTACCATGAGCTAGTCAACTAACTAGAACTCCTTTTAACCCCACTCACCACTCACCAATTACCACTCATCATTCACTCCATTTCACTTCCAATTCTCTTTCTAATTCTCTCTCAACACACACATACACACACTATTATGAACGTATTTTTCCAGTAGTTAATCATCATCTTCATCAAAAATCACTTCAAGAATCAAGCTATAATCATCATAGGAAGAACACTTCAAGAACACTTCAAAAATCCCTTCAAGTTTACTAATTTACTTCCAAGCTTTCTAATCCATTCCAAGTAATCATCTAAGATCAAGAAACCTTTGTTATATACAGTAGGTTATCTTTCTTATTTAAGGTAATATTCATATTCAAACTTTGATTCAATTTCTATAACTATAAACTATCTTAATTCGAGTAAAAATCTTACTTGAACTTGTTTTTGTGTCATGATCCTACTTCAAGAACTTTCAAGCCATCCAAGATCATTTGAAGCTAGATCATTTCTTGTCACTTCCAGTAGATTTACCTACTAAACTTGAGGTAGTAATGATGTTCATAACATCATTCGATTCATATATATAAAACTATCTTATTCGAAGGTTTAAACTCGTAATCACTAGAACATAGTTTAGTTAATTCTAAACTTGTTCGCAAACAAAAGTTAATCCTTCTAACTTGACTTTTAAAATTAACTACACACATGTTCTATATCTATATGATATGCTAACTTAATGATTTAAAACCTGGAAACACGAAAAACACCGTAAAACGAGATTTACGCCGTCGTACTAACACCGCGGGCTGTTTTGGGTTAGTTAATTAAAAACTATGATAAACTTTGATTTAAAAGTTGTTATTCTGAGAAAATGATTTTTATTATGAACATGAAACTATATCCAAAAATTATGGTTAAACTCAAAGTGGAAGTATGTTTTCTAAAATGGTCATCTAGACGTCGTTCTTTCGACTGAAATGACTACCTTTACAAAAACGACTTGTAACTTATTTTTCCGACTATAAACCTATACTTTTCTGTTTAGATTCATAAAATAGAGTTCAATATGAAACCATAGCAATTTGATTCACTTAAAACGGATTTAAAATGAAGAAGTTATGGGTAAAACAAGATTGGATAATTTTTCTCATTTTAGCTACGTGAAAATTGGTAACAAATCTATTCCAACCATAACTTAATCAACTTGTATTGTATATTATGTAATCTTGAGATACCATAGACACGTATACAATGTTTCGACCTATCATGTCGACACATCTATATATATTTCGAAACAACCATAGACACTCTATATGTGAATGTTGGAGTTAGCTATACAGGGTTGAGGTTGATTCCAAAATATATATAGTTTGAGTTGTGATCAATACTGAGATACGTATACACTGGGTCGTGGATTGATTCAAGATAATATTTATCGATTTATTTCTGTACATCTAACTGTGGACAACTAGTTGTAGGTTACTAACGAGGACAGCTGACTTAATAAACTTAAAACATCAAAATATATTAAAAGTGTTGTAAATATATTTTAAACATACTTTGATATATATGTATATATTGTTATAGGTTCGTGAATCAACCAGTGGCCAAGTCTTACTTCCCGACGAAGTAAAAATCTGTGAAAGTGAGTTATAGTCCCACTTTTAAAATCTAATATTTTTGGGATGAGAATACATGTAGGTTTTATAAATGATTTACAAAATAGACACAAGTACGTGAAACTACATTCTATGGTTGAATTATCGAAATCGAATATGCCCCTTTTTATTAAGTCTGGTAATCTAAGAATTAGGGAACAGACACCCTAATTGACGCGAATCCTAAAGATAGATCTATTGGGCCTAACAAACCCCATCCAAAGTACCGGATGCTTTAGTACTTCGAAATTTATATCATATCCGAAGGGTGTCCCGGAATGATGGGGATATTCTTATATATATGCATCTTGTTAATGTCGGTTACCAGGTGTTCACCATATGAATGATTTTTATCTCTATGTATGGGATGTGTATTGAAATATGAAATCTTGTGGTCTATTGTTACGATTTGATATATATAGGTTAAACCTATAACTCACCAACATTTTTTTTGACGTTTAAAGCATGTTTATTCTCAGGTGAATACTAAGAGCTTCCGCTGTTGCATACTAAAATAAGGACAAGATTTGGAGTCCATGTTTGTATGATATTGTGTAAAAACTGCATTCAAGAAACTGATTTTGATGTAACATATTTGTATTGTAAACCATTATGTAATGGTCGTGTGTAAACAGGATATTTTAGATTATCATTATTTGATAATCTACGTAAAGCTTTTTAAACCTTTATTTATGAAATAAAGGTTATGGTTTGTTTTAAAAATGAATGCAGTCTTTGAAAAATGTCTCATATAGAGGTCAAAACCTCGCAACGAAATCAATTAATATGAAACGTTTTTAATCAATAAGAACGGGACATTTCATCGTCAACATCAAACTTAAATCCCATTCGCCTATATTAATGTGGTATCGTCAACACCGAACTTTAAACCCATATTTGAGGTATCGTCAACAACGAACTTTAAACCCTCATCAACGTCACTACAATAATCGTATGGCATCGTCAACATCGAACTTTAATTCCATACGTATGAGGTATCGTCAACAATGAACTTTAAACCCTCATCCACAACGTAATATACTCTAGGGTATGGTATCGTCAACCTCGAACTTTAACCCATACCCCACAAGCAAATAAATCATATACATGCATATATAATTATTCCACTCACCTTAACACTTCGGTGGTGATTTAAATGCTTCCGCACACCTCGAGGAAAGTACCTAATACATAGATACACATTCAATACACAACTAGTGGCATTTACCACATTACTTACACTTTGAGCATTTAATGACCCAAATCGCATTAAATGACTCAACCACACCCAAAACCGTCCTTAAATGCCAAGACTCATATTAAATTGCCAAAGCTAGTGATTTAAAGTCTACTAACATTAACTAGCACAACCTAGGGTAATTCATACCCATCTCACCCAAACTAGGTCAACATTACCCATTTTGACTCATTTTAACACTTTGACTCACAAACTAGTCATACTTAGTTCATTAACTATTTTCATCATCATTAACAAGTGTATTAGTGACAAAGAACCCATTTAACACTTTCAACTTCAAATCTCAAGTCCAAACCCTAGATTATAGTTACTTAGGGTTCCCTTTCATCAACACAACCCAAGTTCACCCATTTTAACCCCAAGTGGGTCACATAAGTTTCAAATGAACCAAAACCCTAGCATAACTAATTTAAAACTCGAAACATAGTGTTAGAACTTACCGAGACTACCAACACGTAGCTAGAGACACAAGGAACAACTTTAAATCTCGCTCCTAGGTTTGATTCACAAATCTGCAACTCCAAATCTCAAGATTAAACTAAGTGGGTTTTGTGTTTTGGGAGAGAAAATGGAGAGAAAAGAGAAAAAGAAATGAATTAAATGGATATGTGGTGGAGAGTTAATGCTCCCATCAGATCCACATGTCAATTTACCATTTTGCCCCTTAAAATCCCTTAAATTGAGCTAAGTCCGACACCAGTTCAGTAGAACTGTCGCGGCGCGGCCTTAGTCGTCGCGGCGTGACACATAAAGGGAAAATAGGCCCTCCTTAACCCACTTCCTGATCCTGGTTCACTTGATATGCCGCGGTGCGAACCCATTTGCCGCGACGCGGCTTAAGGCTGCATCTGAACAGTTTGACCACCTTAAACAATTTTCGATGTTATTTAATTTGTACAATCCATACCCGCTTCCTATATTCACCTAGCCTTCCACAATAGTCTCACAAGACTTAATGCTAACAAAACCCATGTTTAAACTTATATATATATGCACACATTATCAAGTATACATATATATATATATATATACACACACATATATTCGTACATTTACGCATAAGCTAACGAGTTATAGACGTACAAATGATTAAGTAGGTACCTTTCGATACGTACGGGAAAATGGGGTGTTACATGTGAAAATAAGGAAACGAAAGGGGGTGTTAATTTATAGCGAAATATCATACATAGCAATCAAGGCAGATTATGCACCTAATCGAAGAAAATTCTAATTTCCTTAATTACCTAAGAATTAAATCTTATTAAGATTACAAAGATTTTCTTTAATCCGGAAATCAACCGTGACGACGTCAAAAGTTAAGACGAATCTTTACTTTCCTCATTTCACTATTTTGCGATAGCTTCACTCATACACTACACATAATCGAATTGTTTTATCCATATTACTCACTGATGATAAAACTCTAAATTTCAACTCGTATTCGTCATGAAAACATACTTATTGTCAGCCATGACGATCTAGATCAAATTTCGGGACGAAATTTCTTTAACGGGTAGGTACTGTAACGACCCGGATTTTTCTGACTACTTGATTATACTATTTACCTGATTTAATTATTCTGACTTGATAAGCAATGAATTTTAATAAGTCTTGAACCTCTGGAAAGAGTTTTACACAAGCTTTTGGTCACCCTTTTATTCTGACGATTCACGAACCTTATAACTTGATTTAATTGTTTAATTGTTTAATTATTGTGTATATATATGGATTTATATATATTTAACTTGAAAATATGATAATTAAATATCTCATTATGTATATTAACAAAGTATTATATATATTTTCATACTACTAATTTAAAGAGTTTTTGAACAATATATATGTTACTATTTAAACGATGTAATTAACTTATGTTAAAATGTATTTACATATAATGTATTACGAGTATAAATACATCCGTACAAGTATTAAATACACTTTATAATATACCAATACATATAAAGGATAGCTATACTCATATTTTCGTTCAATTTCCTAAAGAATTCTACTCGCATTCATACGGTATTTTTACCCGTATTATACACAGCTTCTAGAATTATTTACTATTGGTATATACCAATAGAAATCTGCAATTATTTGTATAATATATCATCCATGACCTAATCAATTTAATATGTCATCCACGACTTAATACATTTTAACTTATCTTAGATATTTTTACTAAAAACCAAATTTTCAAGCCTATAAATAAGCACCATTTCTAACTCATTTTTACACATTCATTTTCCAAATTTTACTTCCAATTTTCACACACACTTGCAAGAACTCTCTCAAGTTTTGTTCTACTACTTCTTTCCATCAACTTTACATTCTAAACTTGAGGTAAAAACTCTACTTCAACTCTTGTTCAATTCATATGTCTATAGCTATCTATATAAGAGTTTATAAACTAGAACATAGTTTAGTTAATTCTAAACTTGTTCGCAAACAAAGTTAATCCTTCTAACTTGACTTTTAAAAATAACTTAACACATGTTTTATATCTATATGATATACTAACTTAATGAGTTAAAACTTGAAAACACGAAGAACACCGTAAAACCGGACATACGTCGTCGTAGTAAAACCGGGGGCTGTTTTTGGTTGGATAATTAAAAACTATCATAATATTTGATTTAAAAGTTGTTCTTCTGTGAAAATTATATTTCATATGAACATGATACTATATCTAAAAATCATGGTTAAACTCAAAATTGAAGTATGTTTTTCAAAATTGTCATCAAGATGTCGTTCTTTCGACGGAAATGACTACCTCTTTCAAATATGGATTATAACTTGTAATTCCGACTATAAACCTCCACATTTTCAGTTTAGTTTCATAAATTACAGTTCGTTATGAAACCATAGCAATTTGATTCACTCAAAACGGATTTATAACGAATAAATTATGGGCAAAACAATATTGGTTAGAAATGGATAATTTGATTACGGGATTAATTCATTAGAATCTATACTAACCATATCCTAGCTAACTTTTCTTGTATTATACATATATTCTAACATTTCATGGTTACACAATACGTCGGATAAATCAAAAGACACCACATACACAATACGTGTAACTACAATAGCGGTATTGTGGGTCATGATTGAGAATTATACTACACGTGTATACTATGTACTACTAACTGTGGACTACTAATTGTGGACAACTAACATTGGACTGCTAACTTGACAACTTAAACAATCACACATGATTGAAAATATAAACTTAAACAATCACACGTGATTGAAAATATGAACTTAAACAATCACATGTGATTGAAGATATGATATGAATAATAGTTGTATTACATTTTGATATACATATATATTTGTTACAGGTTCGTGAATCCAAGGAGGACGGCCATATTTTTAATAAGTTGAAAACTTATTATTAATATACTTTTACTACCGTGAATATATAGTCCCATTTTTAAACTCTAAAATATTTTGGGATGAGAATACATGCATTTTATGTTTTACGCTATGGACACAAGTACTTAAAATATATTCTACGTTGAGTTGTACCACCTTGCATATCTTCCCTAATAGCTTGGTAACTAATATTTACATGTTGTAAGAACATGTAAGCGTGAATCCTATTGATAGATCTATCGGGTTTGACAACCCCAACCGGGCTAGTCGCTCTAGTATCGTAAACGGTTGCATAGTACTTTGTTTTTACTACACTTGGTACAGTGTAGGGAGATTTCATAATAAAGGGAATATGCCACATTAATAGTTAAGTATGGTTACCGAAACGCTCAACAACTTATAGAATACTTTATTACACTTGCGAGTGTACATATATTTATAACTATGAAATCTTGTGGTCTATATTTATATCGATGATAGCTTTAAACCTATATATCTCACCAATATTTGTGTTGACTGTTTAAGCATGTTTATTCTCAGGTCCTTAAGAAAGTCTTCCGCTGTTGCATTATCTGAGCAAGCTGTGCATGGAGTCTCATGCTTTTAATTAAATAAAATGTTGCATTCAATAAAACCTTTGTCATGTATTATATTCGACTGTTATGTCACGTGTGTAGTATTTGAAAATCGATGTATTATGGGGATTATTCCTTAAATAATCGCCCAATTGTTTAAAACATGCATTATATATAATAATGGTGTGCTTTTTATGAAACGAATGCAATATTTTCTAAAACGTATCATATAGAGGTGAAATACCTCACTATGGGATCAATGAATAACGTACTGCGTTTATAGTAATATGGACGGGTCGTTTCACCAACTACCGAATCCGTCACTTGTGGGAAGATTTTATTTAAAAGTTGTAATCCGATGTTCTTTTTCTCACTTTGGCGAGAAGCGAACATCACTAACCCGTAAGCATAACATGCTTCTTTATGTTGCATGTTAGAAGCTCTTTCTAAAGCACGAAGTCCTATGTTGGGATATGTTTAGTCGAAATAGGTTCTTAACCCGTAGCGTAAAATTGCACTTGGGTTCCCCGCATTTAATGCTTTAAAGAAAACACGGCGTAACTTAAGGTCTCCCAATGTGATATACCCCATTTTTCAAAAGAAAGCCTTTTATAAACTAAGGCATGCCTGGAACGTTCTTCAAATGTTCTACAAACTAATTTCGCTGTAAATAATTGTGCCGACGAATTCTGACCGACTCTGGACAAGATTTCATCAATCATATCCCCGGGTAGGTCTTCTAAAATTTTTGGTTGTCTATCCTTAACATCCATTTTGTGTTTTTATACTGTAAAAATAGACGAGGGTTAGATTCATAAAAGATACTTAACAAACAATATAAGCAATTTTCACATATATCATAAAAGCACAAGCACACTATATAACATATATTACATCGCATGATTACAACTCTTTATTCCGACTCACTTGTTTCTTCTTCTTCTTCAGACTTGGTTTGTTTCGCTAATTTTCTAGGGATATATGGTGCTCCCCTAATACGATTCGTTCTTTTCACAAATGGTCTAGAAAAACCTGGTGGCTTAGATGTTCCCGGGTTATAGCTAAAACTTAAGAAATACGAGTGTTGACGGTATTTCCCATCGGGATATTTCATGTTAACATAGAGGTCATCGGGGTTGGAATTAGGTTTCTCTATTTTGATGCCTTTTCCCTTATTATTTTCTTTTGCCTTTTCAAATTGGGTCAGGGTAATTTCTATAACATCATAGGAATCCTCATCGGGATCCGATTCATCGGAAAATTGGTAGCCTTCCCAATATTTTGCTTCCTCGGCGGAAACACCATTGACCATTATTAATTTTGGTCCATTGGTTGAGGGTTTTCTTTTATTTATCTGTTTTTCAGTGGTTTCTAATATTTCCTCCCCGAAACCTCTTCTTCTTCCGGTTCCTCTTCTTCTGGTTCCTCTTCTTCAGGTTCCTCTTCTTCTGGTTCCTCTTCGGGAATTTATGAGTCTTCCCAATATATATTCGAATCTTCATTATTATTAGGTGAGTCAATGAGATTTGTACTAGAGGTAGACATCTATCACACAATATCAAACATATTAAGAGATTAATATATCACAAAATATTTACATGTTAATAATATATAGTTTGCAACAAAAAAATGTTAAGCAATCATTTTTCAAGTAAACACGGTTGAAGTCCAGACTCACTAATGCATCCTAACAAACTCGGTTAGACACGTATCTTATTCTCTGGAACACTAAGAACAACAGAATACGAAATCTCTCCACCGAATTGATTTATATTACTTCAGGAATTGATTTACCCTAATCATGGCTTCATCATCAAACCCTAGTGTTCAATCAATTCTACCATCAAGTAAGTTTTACTTTAATGTTTGATGTTCTAATTAGTTTGTGATTACTTGTTGATCCTGTATGTTATTATGAATTAATCAACATGTGGTATCTAGACCAATCAACATAACATGTAATCCGTATATTAATTGTGATTGAATGAATATTTGAAATCAATCACGTGAAACGGTGTTCTATGATGACGACAACATGAACTTTTTAATGGTGATTGATATATTGATTATAATATAATTTGTCATTAATTGTAATCTGCATATATTGATTGTAGTTGACAATACCTTTATAACGTTGGTTATCGTAAAAATACCATGTAAATGGAAAACAAACAATGACGTGGGTGTTGATATTGGAATGTAATTTATGGCATTTGAAAATTATATGCATAAACTATGTGCATAAACTATGTGCATAAACTTTAGATAATGATTGTGCACTAATTTTGTGCAATTTAACAAAATTAATTTAGTTTAATGTGTATAAATTGCGTGCAGCGACCCATAAATTTATTGTCTCATTAATAAATCTTAAGTGTTACTTAAAAATCATGTCTAATTACTAATCAAGTGGTTTAATATTAAGAATTGCATGTTTATGGTAATCGTGTTTTCACAAATTCACATACTTTTAATTCTTATCATGAATTTGATGTATGTATAATCAATGGTTTGCCAATTATGATTTGAATATGGTAAATAATATGGATTCCATCTTATGTATAGTTGTAAACAAAATTGATGGGATATAATGGAATATCTTATGGTCATCCAAACAGAATTAAGGGATACAAATTTTGACTATTTCACATAAATCACGAATTAATTAATTGAATAGTTACCTGATTAAAGTATCTTGTGAACTAATTGGTTTCACATCAGATGAGTATGATTTAATTTATATAGTGGTAACTTTTATATTGATTTAAGTGACTGGCCCAACGAATGATTATTTAAACTAATATACAAGTTTAAGTAATACCAAACTATATAATTATTTAAATTTTGTGAAATGTCCCGTTCATATCGATTATAAACGTTTCATATTAATTGATTTCCTTGCGAGGTATTGACCTCTATATGAGACATTTTTCAAAGACTGCATTCGTTTTTAAAACAAACCATAACCTTTATTTTATCGTTAAAGGTTTTAAAATCATAACGTAGATTATCCAGTAATGATAATCTAAAAGATAACATTTTTCACACGACCATTACATAATGGTTTACAATAATATTACACATCGATTTAAATCTCCGAATGCAGTTTTTAAACAATATATTACAAGCATGCTGACTCCAATTCTTGTCCTTAATTAGCATGTAACAGCGGAAGCTCTTAATAATCACCTGAGAATAAACATGCTTAAAAACGTCAACAAAAATGTTGGTGAGTTATAGGTTTAACCTATATATATCAAATTATAATAATAGACCACAAGATTTCATTTTTCATAAACATCCATCTCATATCAGGCATTTCGCATAAACTGCATAGAGATAAAAAATCATTCATATGGTGAACACCTGGTAACCGACATTAACAGAACGCGTCTAGAATATCCCCATCATTCCGGGACTCTCATCGGACATGATAAAATCGAAGTACTAAAGCATCCGTAACCCGGATGGGGGTTGTTAGGCCCAATAGATCTATCTTTAGGATTCGCGTTAATTAGGGTTTCTGTTCCCTAATTCTTAGATTACCGGACTAAAAAGGGTGATATTCGGTAATAATAATTCAACCATAGAATGTAGTTTCGCATACTTGTGTCTATTTTGTAAAACATTTATAAAACTGCATGTATTCTCATCCCAAAATATTAGATTTTAAAAGTGGGACGATAACTCACTTTCACAGATTCTTAATTCGTTGAGAATTAGACTTGGCCACTGATCGATTCACGAACCTATAACAAATATATACATATATATCAAAGTATGATCGAAATATATTCACAATATGTTTTATTACGTTTTAACGATTTAAGTTTGTTAAGTTAGCAGTCCAACGTTAGTAATCTACAACTAGTTGTCCACAGTTAGATGTACAGAATTAAATCAATATATATTATCTCAAATAAATCCACGACCCAGTGTATACAAGTCTCAGGCTAGATCACAACTCAAAGTATATACATTATTTTGGAATCAACCTCAACCTTGTATAGCTAACTCGAACATTACTGCATATAGAGTGTCTATGGTTGTTCCCAAATAATATATATAAATGGGTCGATATGATATGTCAAAACATTATGGTATCCCAAGATTACATAATATATGTTAGAATACATGTATAATACAATATAAGTTAGTTAACTTATGATTTGTATAGATTTGTTACAAATTTCACGTAGCTACAACAAGTAAAAATATCCAATTTTGTTTTACCCATAACTTCTTCGTTTTAAATCCGTTTTGAGTGATTCAAGTTGCTATGGTTTCATATTGAACTGAAATTTATGAATCTAAACAGAAAAGGTATTAGTTTATAGTCAGAAATATAAGTTACAAGTCGTTTTTGTAAGAGGTAGTCATTTCAGTCGAAAGAACGACGTCTTGATGACCATTTTGAAAAACATACTTCCACTTTGAGTTTAACTATGATTTTTGGATATAGTTTCATGTTCATAAGAAAAATAATTTTCCCAGAAGAACAACTTTTAAATCAAAGTTTATCATAGTTTTTAATTATCTAACCCAAAACAGCCCCCGGTTTCACTACGACGGCGTATGTCCGGTTTTACGGTGTTATTCGTGTTTCCAGGTTTTAAATCATTAAGTTAGCATATCATATAGATATAGAACATGTGTTTAGTTGATTTTAAAAGTCAAATTAGAAGGATTAACTTTGTTAGCGAACAAGTTTAGAATTAACTAAACTATGTTCTAGTGATTACAAGTTATAATCTTCGAATAAGATAGTTTTATATATATGAATCGAATGATGTTATGAACATCATTACTACCTCAAGTTTAGTAGGTAAACCTACTGGAAGTGACAAGAAAAGATCTAGCTTCAAAGGATCTTGGATGGTGATAATGCTAAAAACGAACACATATTTCATAGCATTATCCTTCAAGAAAGACAAGCTTTTGGTTGCAATTATTCTATTTACAAGTGATATTCGTTTAAATAATAAAAGGTAAAGACAAAAGACAGATTCGATGAATTGAAGACGCAAATGACCAAAACACTAAAAAGTACAAAAGTACAATCCAAGAGGTTCAATTTATTGATGAGAAACGTCTCAAAATTACAAGAGTACAAGCCGCAAAACGCAAAGTACAAGATATTAAATAGTACGAAAGGACGTGAGCCGAGAAGAAACGCGCAACGCAACGGACCTAAAAGTACAATTCAACTATGCATAAGAATATAATATATATATATATATATATATATATATATATATATATATATATATATATATATATATATATATATATATATATATATATATATATATATATATATATTATATAAAATTATATATATTATATTATATAATATATTAATACGAGCAGCTCACGTTTAAGTTGCATTGTGAGCAGTGAATGGCGGCCATGCGATCGCATGGCCTGGAGGAACAAACTCCATGCGATCGCATGGAGTGAAAAGTCTGGCCACATCTATAAATAGCCAGCAAATTCGACGTAATTTTTACACCTTTTTCTAATCTATCATCATACTCTCAATATATATATATATATATATTTATATTTTAATTTTAATTTTAATTTTAATTTAAAGTTAATAATAATAAGGTTATAGTGGCGAATGTTTTAAGTTTGTAAGTCGAAATTCTGTTCGTGTAATACTACGCTATTAATACTCATTGTAAGTTATGTTCAACCTTTTTAAATTAATTCTTGTAGCTAAGTTATTATTATGCTTATTTAAGCTGAAGTAATCATGATGTTGGGCTAAATATTAAAGACGGGGTAATTGGGCATTGTACCATAATTGGGGTTTGGACAAAAGAACGACACTTGTGGAAATTAGACTATGGGCTATTAATGGGCTTTATATTAACTAAACAATACCTCATTAATTTAATATAAAGGTTACAATTTGACGTATCTATATATAACCACATACGTTTAATCGGGTACGGTGGGCGGGATATCTATAAATACCAATAATTGTTCATTTTACCGGACACGGGGATGGATTAATAGTCAATGGACTCATTGAAACAGGGGTGGATTACATTCCAGGGTAATTGGTGTAATTGTTAACAAAGTATTAAAACCTTGGACTACACGCAGTCGATAACCTGGTGTATTCATTAAACAAAGTATTAAGACCTTGTTACAGTTCGAATCCCCAATTAGTTGGAATATTTGACTTCGGATATAAGGATAATTTGACGAAGACTCTCGCACTTTATAATTATGACCGATGGACTATTATGGACAAAACCGTATGGACATATCTAATAATCCAGGACAAAGGACAATTAACCCATGGTAATAAATTAAAATCAACACGTCGAACATCATGATTACGGAAGTTTAAATAAGCATAATTCCTTTATTTTATATCTTATCGCACTTTTAATTATCGTACTTTTTAATTATCACAATTTTATTTATCGTCATTTTATTTATCGCACTTTTATTATCGTTATTTACTTTATGCTTTAAATTAAGTCATTTGTATATTTAATATTTTACATTAGGTTTTAATTGTGACTTAAGACATAAAATCGACAAACCGGTCATTAAACGGTAAAACCCCCCTTTTATAATAATAATAATATTACTTATATATATATATATATATATATATATATATATATATATATATATATATATATATATATATATATATATATATATATTTATACAAATATAGTTTAAAATATATATAGCGTTAGACTCAGCTAGCTCCCTGCGGAACGAACCGGACTTACTAAAAACTACACTACTTTACGAATAGGTACACTGCCTATAGTGTTGTAGCAAGGTTTAGGTATATCCACTCTATAAATAAATAAATAACTTGTGTAAAATTGTATCATATTTAATAGTGTTTCGTAACAAAAATATAACTATTTCGTATACACCTCGCATAACATCAGATGGCTTGAAAGTTCTTGGAGTAGAATCATGACAAGAAAACAAGTTCAAGTAAGATTTCTACTCGAATTAAGATTGTTATAGTTATAGAAATTGAATCAAAGTTTGAATATGAATTATACCTTGAATTAGAATGACAACCTACTGTAAATAACAGAGGTTTATTGATCTTAGATGATTACTTGGAATGGATTAGAAAGCTTGGAAGTAAACTTGTAAACTTTAAAGTGTTTATGAAGTGTTCTTGAGTAGTTGTTTTGTATGTTAATCTAGGTTAACTAGATTGAGCTAGATTATGAAGAAAATGATGAATAACACTTAGAACAATAAGAGAGGAATTGAGAGAGAGTAATTTGATGCATAAAAGTTGGAATGAAAATGTGTTTATGGTTGGTGAAGAAAAACGTGATCCTACCCTTGAATATAAGGTTCCATTAGTTTGTATTTTTGTTAGATATTTCATGCTAGTTGTCAAATGATGGTTTCCACATGTTTAGGTGACTCATTAAGGCTGCTAAGAGCTGATCATTGAAGTGTATATACCAATAGTATATACATTTAGAAGTTGTGTATTGTACGAGTACGAATTGAATACGAGTAAATAGTATCACTGTAGTAAATAGTGTTTACTGTAGCAAATAATATTTCACTGTAGCAAATAGTTTTTACTGTAGTGATGCAAAAATTTACTGTAGCAAATAGTGTTTTACTGTAGTAAATAGTGTTTTACTGTTTCAAATAGTATTTTAGTTGTACATCTTTGATTTAATTGTATTTCTTCTTATATATATATAAAATAATAACTTACATCATAAAAAAATAAAATGATTATATAATTATCACAAGTTATGATGTTCGTGAATCATCAGGCAAACGGGGTGGTCAATTGTCTACATAAACTCATTTCAATTAATCAAGTCTTAACAAGTTTGATTCCTTAACATGTTGGAAACATTTATTCATGTAAATATTAATCTTATATAATATATAATCATGGAAAAGTTCGGGTCACTACATTTTCACTCAATGAACCCAACGGCTAGTTGTGTGATAACTTGAACAATGAAATATATATTAAGCATAATTAGTATGCATGCTACGTTTCTGCCCAACGGTGATATGTAATATGCATGAATGCTTAGTGTGGTTAAAGATGTCCAATTAATATATTATCAACTAAACCAACGTGAGGTTGATAATTGAGCGCGGCATCTTATATGCCTATTATTTTGGTGTTCATAATAGGTTTAATGTTTTACTAATATGCTTGAATTTACTTATTTATATCCCATTAATCTTTATTAGCTTTACTTGAGCATGCATTTAATTTTCAATCTATGTCAACATCTACCTCTACTTCAAACACGGGTCACTTATACGGAATTGAACCGCTAACTGGTACTAACTTCTCAATATGGAGAGATCAAGTGAAACTTACTCTCGGAGTTATGGACCTCGATCATGCACTTCGTACTGATCCTCCTGCTGCACTTACTGATGCTAGTACATCATATCAGAAACGTGCTTATGAACAGTAGGAGCGATCTAACCGTATGTCTCTCATGATCATTAAGAACTCCATATCCGTTGCTATTCGAGGAGCCATTCATGACTCAGAGAATGCAAAGGAATACTTAAGCTCTATAGAGGAACAATTTAAGGGGACTTCAAAAGCCCATGCAAGTACTTTGATTCTGAAAATGTTGACTACCAAGTATGATGGAGTTAGTGGTGTACGTGATCATATTATGATGATGAGTGATATGGCGAATAAATTGAAAGGCATGGACATGGAAATTAGTGAAAGTTTTTTAGTTCATTTCATAATGACATCCCTCCATATGCAATTTGGTCCTTTCAAGATCAATTATAATATGCAAAAGGAGAAATGAAAAATGAGCTAACTGATTGCCATGTGTGTGCAAGAGGAAGAACGCCTTAAAGTAGAAAAAATCGATATCGCTCACATTGCTACCATCAAGTTCAAAAAGAAAAACGGCTCATAGAAGGGCAAAGGTTCAAGTGGAGATAATCCTACTCCAAATAAAGTTCAAAAAATAGGTGCAAGTACTAGCTCATTCCAAGGAGGTCCTAAATGCAAATTTTGCCATAAGAAAGGGCATATTCAAAAGGATTGTCCAAAATTCAAGGAATGGTTAGCAAAGAAAGGTATATTTGAATCCTTTATGATTAATGAATCTTTTAATATTAACGTACCTATTAATTCATGGTGGATTGACTCTGGATCCATGGTACACATTGCTAATTCTTACAGGGATTCCGTACAATTCGGAGATTGGAAAGAAACCAACGAACGGTTAAAGTCGGGAATGGAGTTGATTTGAATGTTAAAGCTGTTGGAACCCTTTCATTAATTTTGGAGGGTGGCTTTTGTTTAAATCTTTATGGAACTCTTTATATTCCTAGCGTGACTAGAAACCTAATATCTGTATCTAAACTAATTATTGATGACTTTATATTTAAGTTTGGATACAATAAAGTATATATTAGTTTAAATTCTCGTGTTGTTGGTAATGGTTGTCTCGAGGGAAACCTCTTCAATTTATGTTTAGATAACCAATTTTTGGAATCTTTATTATCATTTAATGTTAATGAGAATGTATGTCACAATAAGAGAAAACGAGATCCATAAAACTCATCAATGTTATGGCATCAACGTTTAGGCCATATTTCACGAGACAGAATGACTAGACTTGTGAAAGATGAAATTCTACCTCATATTGATTTCTCCGATTTTGAAAAATGTGTAGAATGTATTAAGGGGAAAATGACCAAAGGAAATAAGAAAGGCGCCACACGAAGTACCGAATTATTAGAACTAGTCCAAACTGACATATGTGGGCCTTTTCCTTCGGGCATTGGTGGTCATAAATCATTCATTACCTTCATTGACGATTACTCACGTTACATGTACCTGTTCTTAATTAATGAAAAATCCGAATCACTTGAAATGTTCAAAACTTTTAAAGCAAAAGTTGAAAATCAACTTGACCGTAAAATTAAAGTGGTAAGATCGGATAGGGGAGGTGAATATTATGGTAGACATACAGACGTTGGTCAAGCTCCTGGATCTTTCTTTGACTTTTGCAAAGATCATGGGATTATTAACCAATATACCATGCCAGGTACCCCTCAGCAAAATGGTGTTGCTGAGAGGAGAAATTGCACCCTTATGGACATGGTTCGAAGTATGTTATCAAATTCAAACCTTCCCGAATTTCTTTGGACTGAGGCATTGAAAACGGCTGTTCACATCCTTAATAGAGTTCCTTCAAAGTCTATCCCAAAAACACCATATGAAATTTGGACATGAAGGAAACCTAGCTTAAGATATCTACGGGTTTGGGGATGTCCAGCCGAAGCAAAGATATACAATCCTCAATCATGAAAACTGGACTTGAAAACCATTAGTTGCTTCTTCATTGGGTACCCATAATGATTAAAGGGTTACCGATTCTATTGTCCATCTCACAGTACCAGAATTGTTGAGACACGTCATGCTGAGTTTCTTGAGAATGCTAACAACAGTGGGAGCGATTCATTTAGAAGAATTGAGCTTCAAGAGGCTCGAGATGAGACACCAATAATTCATGTGCCCATCCCGATTAGTACGCCACTTGACAGCTTGAATGATCATTTAACTTCTAATGATCATCCAAATAACGTCAAGGAAACTGAACCTAACCCTGTGACTAATGTTGAACAATAAGAAACTCAACAGTCGTTGCGCATGTCACAATGACAAAGGCAGCCCACAAATTTTGACGATTACTATACCTATTTGAATGAGGATGATTTTGACTTAGGAAAATGTGATGACCCTACTTCATATGAAGAAGCCATTACTTGTGACCAATCAGCTCATTGGAGGGAAGCAATGAATGACGAGTTGAACTCAATGAGCAAAAATGACGTTTGGGAACTTCCTGAACTGCCAAAGGGTGCAAAACCCGTTGGATGCAAGTGGGTCTTTAAGATCAAACTTGACCCAAATGGAAATGTTGAGCGATATAAAGCTCATTTAGTCGCAAAAGGGTATACTCAAAAGGAGGGCGTTGATTATAAGGAAACCTTTTCTCCTGTATCGAGAAAAGACTCTCTAAGGATCGTAATGGCCTTAGTAGCTCATTTTGACTTGGAGTTACATCAAATGGACGTCAAAACGGCATTTCTTAATGGAGATTTACATGAAGACTGTTCATGGCTCAGCCTCAAGGTTTTATATCGGAAGGCCAAGAACACTTAGTTTGTAAACTCAAGAAATCTATTTATGGGCTTAAGCAAGCTTCTAGTCAATGGTACTTAAAATTTGATGAAGTAATGAAGAAACACAACTTCATCAAAAATCAGGTAGATCAATGTGTGTACCTCAAGATGAGTGGGAGCAACTTTATTATACTTGTTCTTTATGTTGATGATATCCTTTTGGCAAGTAATAATATTGATTTGTTGCATGAGTCAAAGCGTTTTCTTTCAAGAAACTTTGGCATGAAAGATCTCCGTGAAGCCTCTTATGTTATAGGGATTGAACTTCACCGAGATCGAGCCAATGGGACATTTGGATTGTCTCAAAAGGCATATATCGAACGCGCACTCAATAGGTTCGGTATGCAACATTGCTCCTCAACGGTTACTCCCGTGGTTAAGGGTGATGCTTTCGGATCTCATCAATGTCTGAAAACCGAGGTTGAACATGAGGAAATGAAGTAAATTTCTTATGCTCCTGTGGTTGGAAGCTTAACGTACGCTCAAGTATGTACTCGACCATATATCGCATATATATGTGGCATGTTAGGCAGATTTTATCTAATCCTGGCCTACATCATTGGAAAGCTGCTAAGAAAGTATTGCGATATCTTCAAGGAACGAAAGAGTACAAGTTAACCTATACTAGAACCGATAGCTTCAAAGTAATTGGATACTCGAATTCTGACTTTGCAAAATGCAAAGACACTAGTAGGTCGACTATGGGATATATTTTCATGCTGTCAGGTGGGCCTATTTCTTGGAAGAGTCAAAAGCAAGTGCTAACCGCGACCTCAACAATGATGGCTGAGTATGTTGCAATTTATAATGCGACATGTCAAGCAATGTTGTTGAAAATTTTGTTCACTGGACTCAAAATTGTTAATTCCATATCAAGGCCATTGAAGATTTACTGCGATAATAGCGCAGCCGTGAGCTTCTCGAATAGTAACAGTTCGAGTTGAGCTGGTTTATACCTCGATACAAAGTACTTATTCGTACGTGAAAGAGTTGAGGAACAACGTATATGTATCGAGCACATTAGAACTCATGAAATGCTTGCGGATCCGCTAACTAAAGGTCTACCACCCAATGTATTTACAAGTCACGTGACTAAGATGGTTTTCGTTAAGACCTTACATGATGTTGTAGTTAGTGTGCTATTTCATGATAACGCTTAATTTTTAATGAAAGCGCTTTATGACAATATCCTTCACTATAATGTCTTGTTTGTCTATATTTACTTCAAATGTGTACACTTAACTTTCATTATAGACAAACTAATGTTGTAACGACCCTGGATTTTCCAACTTATATTATTAATATTTATTATTAATACTTGCGTTTTAATAAATGTATTCTTATACATTTTCCTTGTCACCGTAATTGACCTTCCATGTCCCGACTCGTCTTTTCGACGCGCGCTTTTCACGAATAATATTTCAAATATTATTTACGTTCATAATTAATTATTATTAATTAATCCTAATTAACTAATGTAAGTAGTTAATTACTTAGGCTTGTTACTAATTTGGTGCATACTTATGCATGGGCTTTTATTATTGGGCTTGGGCTATCAAGGCCCACCCTACATTACTTAATGGACTAATTAGTGAGCCCATCATTATGTTAGTGATTCATTAAGATTAAACAAGATTAATTAAGGTGTAGGAGACAAAGATGTCTCAAGCATGCATGCACCATCTTCCCATGCATTTAGCCTTATACACCTTCCTAGCAAACACCACTCTCCCACACATGAAAGATGGAAGTTGACTACCCCTTTTGGGAGCCTAAAACTGTCGGCCTTTTTGGCATGGGGAGGGAGTTCAAAATTTTTCTCGTTTGTTACATATATGCTAGTATTACTCCATTCCACACACATCATACTTACACCACTCTTTCTCTAAACTTTTCTCTCTAAATTGTAAGTAAAAACTTTATTTTTCTTTCTTCTTCCTTTCTTTAAAAATCGCCAAGTATCATCATCATCATGTTACTTGCTTGTTGTTTGTTGTTAAAGATCAAGCTTCCTAGTTTGTATCTTCATGTAATCTTGCTTCTTCCATCCTTTGTTTGATGAGGAACCAAGAACAAGGATCTAAGCTTGTTAGCTTGTAGTTCTACACTTGAAATATTATAAAGATCTAAAGTTCATATGCTTTAAGATCTTACTTGTGTTCATGTTTTGGAAACTTAAGGTTTATTGTCTTAAGATCCAAGCTTTGACTTGAATCTCCTTAAGTATGAAACAAACATGAACTTGTTACTTGTAACTTTAGTTTATTTCTTCATTTTATTTATTTATTTTCGTGATGTATTATTTTGGTCAAGTATTACTAGTTAAACTTGATCTCATTTTTCTTGAAACAAAAGCTTAAACTTTGTAAGTTCAAGAACATGGAAGTTAAACTTTCTAGTTATAACTTTATACACTTATGTTGGATCTAAGTTTCTATAGCTTATGGTCTTTCAATTTTGTCTAAAACAAAAGCTTATAAGCTTATATACATTCTACAAGATAAAAATCTAAGTTTCATAACTTATGATTTTATTAAAGTAAAGATCCAAGTTCCATAACTTAGGGTTTAACTTAAGAACACTAGATCTAGACTTTTTAGTCTAGGATCTTCAAGATCTAACTATGATCTAAGTTCTACAACTTAAGATCTTGTTTATTTAGTTTACACTCAAGTTTATAGCTTAATATTACTATTAGAACTCATGTATGTGTCGGATCTAAGATCTTGATGTAACTTTGGTTCATCAACCTTCTTACAACCCTTAAATGAGTTGTGCTATTTATCTTAGACATACACTAGTGTCATGATGGTCAAAACTTGGTTAAGTTGATGCAAACACATCAACGAATTGTACACTTGAAGCTACAAGCATCAAGGATGAGAACCGTGATGAACATCAAGCACCAAGAACCCACCGGAGCACTTTGCTTACTATTTTTGAAGTCTGATCAGTCACCTAGTGATGTGTTTTATGGGGTGTACGAAACGGTTATCAGTTTTATAATATTTACTACAGGAAATCACCTAAATTAAACTAAAACACAATAGGCAAGTATACCTATCGTATAGTAATATAGCTAAGGTAAAGTCCAGGAGGTCGATCCATGGACACTTTTATTGAGGTGCTCTACTAGGGTAAATTAGTAAATTAAGTATTTAAGTTAGAGTTAGTAATATATATTAATTTTAGTAACTTTGGGGGATTTACTGTTTAACGACCGGTTTGTTTTTTTAGCTTTTCTTTTTAATTTAAACAACAAGATAATAAATTTAAACTAGATTATAGCAATGAAGTAAATAAAAATTACTGCAGTAAATAAAAATTACTTTAACTAAACGAGATGAAAATACAATAAAAGAGTATTATGCTTATTTAACTTCCGTAGTTACGATGTTTGACTTTTACTTTTTTACTTTTTACCCAAGGTTAATTTTCCTTTGCACCCGTAGAATATTTAATATGTCCACCTGGAGTTGTCCAGCGCAGTCCTATAAATACAAGCATCAAATGCGAGTGTCGTCATCATTCTATCTTGTAACCACAGTTAAATATTCTAACTAATTACTATTTAGATGGTTTGACGCGGTTGTCACGTATGTCAATAATTAAACCAGTTGTCACTGAATGTAACTCACCTTAAT